>NC_092522.1:121024660-121317160 GCF_037038585.1 Patagioenas fasciata | reverse complement strand
TTCAAATGTCACCTAGTTCAATCCTCCTGCCATGGGCAGGCACAACTACACTAGAATTAGTGATACCAACAGTTCCTCTAAAAAGCTGTTCCTCTACTTATAGATTGACCTTGACCACAGGACCAACAAGTGGGGACAACACCAATAGGTCCTGTTGACTCATATCTTTTCTCCAGGATTTAGCCATATTGCGACAGTGGCACTTTAAACAGCCACAGGAGACCAGGGTACGACCAATTGGGCACCTCGATGTGTATGAGGTGAGCTAACTCTGTAAGCCATGGATTAAATCTGAGTCTACAGGCCAAAAACCCCAATGGACTGTTGCCCAGTAGTATGGGCAATACCCCAACTAGTCTTGTGGAGGCCTCCTATTTTATTTTTTTCTTTTTCCCCAACGTATCCCATACTAACCACTATGGGTCACTTCATTTCTACTTTTGCTTTACATTTGTATGTGTGGGTGTTTGGGTGGCTAAACTTGCACATCCATACACACGGACCAGTAAATCATTGGTTGAAACCTTTCCTCAGATACCAACTTATATTGCACCGTACAAATGTAAAGAAAATATGAGATATGAACAAAGCTAACCTTTTTGAACTGCTTGTGTTGCACTTTTAACTGTGATAGCAGAATCCTGTGCAAGTATACATGCAATATGCAAACGCACATACATAGGTACGTTTACATATATATTTTTATGAATAAATATGTCTATAGAAGAGACCTACAGCAGTTTTCCCCTCTCAGAAGTATGTGTTGCTTCTATCTGAAGTTGGACCTGAATGCTCGGGACAGATTCTGGCTTGTTGACTGGTCTCATCCGTCATTCACCATAATTGTGGCCCAAGGGTAAAAATAGCTCTTTAGTTTGTAGCATAGTGCCCAGAGCTTAACAATATTACCCTCCAAGGCAGATCATATTTGATTTACCATCCCTCTGGTGGTTTTCAATTAATGACTTATTAACTTCCTCCTCATTCCCCCAAAAAAGATTGTTTCAATTAGGTTTATTTTGTTAAAATATAGACCAATATTACATGGATAATGAGACAGATGAGCATGATTTTTGAGGAGGAATTTCATGTTTGGGAAGGTAACCTAGCATTCCTTTGCAGAGAAGTGTCTGCTTGCAGGAATGAGTGGGAAGACATGTGATATGATGTGGTTGGACATCTGATATGGACAGCATCCCTGCATACATGGACAATTGCCATCCACCATCAATTTGGAGGGCAACCTAGTGCAATTTGTTGTTGTCATATGGCACATTTTAAAAGAAGCAGGTTGGTTTAAAATCTGAAAGATAAATACGACATACATAGGCATGTTCTTTGGCAAATACACCTAGTGTAGTGCACATATATCTTATTTTGCATTGTTTCTATAAATAGTATAGTTGCCCCGTTCCTCCTCCACCGGTCCCATTCACATAGCTGGCTAAGTTCAGTGTTGACAGACATTAAGCACTGTCATCGGATCAGAAGAGCCAGCCCTCCAATTTTGTAGGGAATATCAGTATCTTCATACTTGGGCATTCCTGGAAGAGCTCACATTTTCTCAGAATGGTCTCCATAAAATCCGACCACACCAAGATGGTGTCACTAGAACTGATTTCTGAGACACCTGCTCATTGGGAACAGAATCCCTACAGAAACAATTCATGGCATTTCTGCTTGCCTGGATCCAGAGTATATCCGTATACTGTGTTATACCATCAACTGAAGCTTACCTTTAACTGAGATGTTAACAGAGGCTCTTTGGAATGAGGACAGTTATTTTAATAAATAGTCTTACAATCCATTTCAAGTTGTGAATGCAATCTGAATAGTAAGATGGGATAGGACTCATCTCTTCTGACTTTGAACACCTACAGATCAGATACATTGTCTAAACTAGCCACCTTCTTGCATAGTTGATTTAGAGATGTAGGCTTTCTAAAGAGATTCTTCTGATGCAAAGGTGGCATGACTCAGATCATGCAGTGACTTATCTCTTTCTGCTAACTGACAGACAAACAGAGGTGAGGCACTCTTAGACAGATAAAATGTGGGGAAGGAATATTTCTCTTTTTTTATGATATTAACATGAATCCTGAACAGTTGTCTCTCAGCTGCATTTTTTAAAAACAAGATGATTGAAGTCTGGTTGCAGAATCAAAATCATGGCACTTTCTAGAAATTAAGCACTACAAAAGGTTTATCAAAGGTTTATTAAGCTGTAAAATAATTTTTGTCACCTAAGGGTTGAATGCTTGGAAGCTTGAGGGAGATTTTTTTTTTTTTTTTTTTTAGGGAATGGTTTTAGAAGTTTTTTTCTTTCTGTTTTGTGATTCTTCTCTCAGATGGCAACTTGGCCTGTCAGTTTTGTGTCACTGCTTGTTTATGCCATAAATGTCATTTAGAATGACAACACTAGGAAAAGGTCAGGGCTATTACTGAACAAGCTTACCCCCTGGAGCCCAATACAGTCAAGACACTGTGATTCAACTGCTGGGAGTGGTTGGAGAGGTGGCAGCAGGGAGAAATATTTAGGTATTTTTCAGTGCTGGCCCATGGAAATCATACCTTGGGGCTCAAAAAGGGACAAAGCCAAGAGCAGCCTTATATGTTTGATTCAGGTAATGTATTCAGAAGAATTAACAGCAAGTTTCAAGATTTGAGGAGGCAAGCAGAATTGTCTGTTTCTTTTTATTAGTTCATGGATGTTAAATACTGCTCATAGAATAAAGTTTGATCAATAAATCATACCCTGGTTGTTGTTCTGCATTGACTTCTTTGCCTGGACTGTTGAAAAAGACCATATGTTTGCCTTTTTTCTTTCCCCCCAGAGTAAAAATTCTCCTGTAAGTAGAAACATCAAGGAAAGAGGAAAGAGGCTCTAGTTAAATACTATTTGCTGTCTTCTGTTGGTTAGGTAAATAATCTTGCATGTATGTTACTCCTGCTAATGTAGGTAACCATCTAAATAACAACAAAAAGAAACCAAACCCAAAACTGTAACAATCACACCAGTTGATCAAGAGCAACCTAAGCAGGAGGAATAGAGAGGGGAGTTAATCCTCCCTCAGACCTCTTAAAAAATATTCAACTTGGGTATGGCAAGGCCAGGTAAGAAACCATTTTTTCGATACACCATCAAACATATATTTTTTTTTTTTATCAGCTGTTGCCAGGACCATGATAATTCCATATTGTACACCGTCTTGAGTCCCTTAGAATATCATTAAGTTTAGTCTAATGAAATTATTCACATATCCAAGTTGAAGAATGAATGTGTCTACATCCTTATTTGAAACTATAGAAAAATGTAAAAGCTCTTCACTTTACAAATGAGCCTTGGAAAAAACATGGAAATAAAGACATCGAATACCTGCTGAAAGTTGTCCCAAAGCACACCTATTAGCTTTCTTTGAAGTAGCGAAAAAATAAGTAAGCTAAGAATCTTCTCATCAAGGAATGATGAAAATGTGAAGTTGTAAATACCTGACAAGTAATTTCTGGCTGTTTGACCACTGGAATTCTCTTTGTTCCCAATAGTAGAGGAAAGTTATGAAGAAAAAAACGTAAAGACAGGTTTCTATGCTGAAAATCTTGTTTTTAAACTAAATCTTTGGAGCTCTTATAGAATCTTATTTTTCTCTTGAAGCATTGGTTGGTAAAATAAATTGTATTTTATATAAAAAATATACTTTTGGTGTTTAACAAAAGCCAGGTATAATAGTGTCCCTTTCAGACTTGCAGACCTTTTTATAGTCTGCCTTCCTCCTTTTAATTATTTTCTTCTTTTTTTAGAAAGGAAAAATATAATCCAGTGCTTGAGTTTTTATTCCTTTAGCAGATGAAGCCTTGAAAAGATGCAAATTGGGCTATTGCAGCTATACTTGTATTTATTTATTTCATTTCTATTTTACATGCATTTATGTAGCAATCTTAGCACTTAAAGTTCCATGAAAACAGTGCCAGAAATTCAGAGAGATCCAGATCTCCAAAACAAAATCCAAACTCATCATTAGCAACGCAAGATCCATAAGTACTGATAGTCTTCGTGTATGATAAAGGGGGAGAGGAGGGTGAAAAAGAAAGAAAGAAAAAAAGAATATGCCCTTATGAATTTCATTGTTATGAGGGAAGTTGTGATAATTATTCTTTACTATTCCATGGTGAAAACAGAAACGCTCACATAGGATGTCTGATTGGTCCCGTCTGTGTCATGAAGTTCCCAGTTAATTTTGAATGGGATTTCCCATTTCTTGACTTAGCAAAGATTCGTTCTTTTTCTATAAAGATGTACACATTCCTTAGGAGGGACAGTCTTTCTGGACATTTATCTGCAACTGTTTGCCCAACTTCGGTAGCCCTGAAGCCTTTAATAAGGAAGAAATACCAAGTCACAGCTGGGGATTAAAGTCAGACCTTGCAGCTAGGCTGCATGTGCTGTACCAGCTCAGCCACGGGTCATGCCATACTGTGCCATAAGTGCTCTCGCTGCACTTGAACCCCCTGGGTTTGCTCCCCAGCAGTCTGACTGGATTAAGAACGCAGTCAAATGCTACTGTTGGTCTTATCAGAACAAATCTGAGTCCAAAATGATGAAAACAGAAGGAATCAGGATCACGGTAGTTTCCCTTGTTGCTCTTGTCATAAACAATTGCTACAACAGAACGAACATCAAGGGGCTGTGTGCTTACTGTGAGGTATTCAGATCCTCCCTTCAGACTGGGTTGCTTTTGGGAGCTGATAAGTGCCTAAACTCTTCAAATGCAAAGCCAGGGTGAATTTGTGTAGCAGAGGCAGCTCGACAGAAGGTTTGAGAAACAGCCCGTTCTAGCACAAATCTTCAGCAGACCACTGTCGAGAAGAATAGAAGGGAATTCTTGCACATTACAAGCAAAAGCATCTGTCCTTTCCATGTGGCAAGATGCAAAACCCCAGCAAACATGTCTGTTTTGATAAAAAGCATGGAACAATAGTTACGTGTTACTGCAGGAGGTTGGGGGCTGCGGGAATCAACAACTGAGGTATCCCATCTCAGCCAGCATTGTGGGATTTAAATACAATCATTTGCCTTCCTCTCCCTATCAGTGTGCCCATAATTTCCACGTCTATATGAAGTCAAGCATCAATAACAATGAAATTCATAAGGGCATATTTTGGAATGATAAGTGTTTACTTTTGCATCCAGGCAACCAGCTCTCTATTACAGTAAATGGGAACTGGAAAAGTAGGACATTAACCTAACTATAGGTGCTGTCCTAAGGTGCTGGAGAGCTGATACATGAAGCTTGTACTCTTTGTGATCTTGAAAAGCAGCAACAGCAGGCAGGAAGGAGGAGATCTGAGCAGTTCACACAACCCTCCCAGTGCCTCAGTTTCTCTATTCTCCACCTGTGTGTTTTACTCCAGAATTTCTTCATATGTGCTTTTATCAGTCTCTCTGTGCAAAATCAACCTTTGAAACCAAGCTTAGGGCCAATTATCTACATAGACTCAGACATTACAATTGCTGTATGTAAACTATTGCCTTTATTTCTTGCAATACTGCAGAGCAGAACAGCAAAGTATCTTAGGTATGGTGGTTGGCCAACAATAAGCAAAAAGGCTGTAATCTCTGAAAACTAATACGGTATACAGGGCTGCAGAGCAAGATGAATGAAAAGCTGTGTGGTGCATGGAGTGTTTGGAGGGATTTTTTTTGTTGTTGTTGTTTCAAAAGGAGTTTTTTACCCCAGGCCAGAAGCCATTGTGTCAGGGAGACCGTCTCATTTCTCTGCTCAAAGGCTGTCAGAGATGACTGAGATTTGAAAATGCTTTCTGATGTTGACGAGGTCAAGGGAGACAGAGCTGCCTAACATCAGTCGCTGCGTCAGTGGTGGGATGGGAGGACACGTGAGAGAGAGAATGGAAAAAAAAATAGTGAAATTATTATCTCTGGAAAACCAGATAAAGTGAAATAAATAGTATAAAATAAAATCCAGGAGGAAGAAGAGGCACAGGTCAAACAATCACTACCAAAGTTTATGGTATTAGTATTCAGCTGGAATACGGGAAAATATCTTGGTTCCCAACTGGGGATGTTCTGAAGAGAGGGAAACTGACTGGAGGCAAAAGATATATTAATATTACTCCACTTAATCAATACATAAAATCCTCCAATGTGTTTTTTGTACAAGCCTGCTCTGCAAAGTTAACACCTGCAGTGTTTTCTGATTTCATCTAATTGTGCTTGCGATAGTTCAAAACAGGACTGCCCAAACCAGCCAGGAATTGAATCAGTCTGTGAAAGTGGTCAGGTGAGCTGCCACAGATGACATCCATCTCACCCCAAAGAACGTGAACCAATACCACTGTCACTCTTCAAGATGGACTCTCTTTGTCCCACCTCACAAAGAAGCAGCAAGGGGCTCCTTCGATCTGCCTGGGACATGATATTTAACTGGTGATTTTCGAAGTTCATAAAAGAACCTTGCATATGGGATATAGTCCTCCATAAGCCATGTTTCTACACAAGAATATCCAGCTGGGCTGATTTTAAACAACCTTACATGTCAAATCTGTTCAGAGGAGTAAGCACTTTTATAGGACGATGCATATAACCAGCTTTAGAGTATTTGCATTGTTTCCCAGCATGCCAGTACACACTACTAACTGTTTATTTATTGATTTCATAAAAACATTAGACAAAGACAAAAAAGGATGCAACTGGAGATTTATATTTGCCATAGAGTTCTGATTTTAGCTAAAGTTACTGACTTTCTGAAATCACAGGTAAGGTTTGAAAGTGTCTAAGAAAGCTTTTAAGACATTGTGGGTACCCATTTCAGACAACTTTGCTCAATACACCCTTTTTTTTTTTTAGTCAAAAAATAAGTATATTTGAGTTTCATCGTTCCTCTTCAGGATGTTGATGGTGCCCACTTTTACTGATGGTGGCTCTTGAACTTGGCAATGTAAGAAGTTGGAGTATCTTAGCACAGAAAGTGAAAATCGGCAACAAAGCACAGCAAGTTCTGTGACAAATACTCTTCTGCAACCTACTACCCCAGTGTTTACTGGAACTGAGACAGGTAAAGGATTCTATATGTTCAGCAAAGTAACTAACACAGTGAAAATAATTTGTGTGCATTTCACCACTATGTTCCCCTTATCTGCAGGAAAGGTGGACTTGCTGATCCACGTGTGCTGGGCAGGAAGCACAGCTTCTACTTTATGGATCCTTGTAGTTTGTCCAGAATCTCAACTGCATGAATGATTTATGACTGTGGTGCCACAAACCTCGTCTTGCTCCATGATTCCTGTTTGCTGTAGTGCCCAGTGGATCACATGATCTGCTGCCCACTGTCAGATGGGCTTCTGGAATCAGATGTAATGATGTTCTGGGATAAGGAAATGCCATCCTAGAAGGCTATATGCTTCAAAGGATCCTACAAGGTGATAAAAGTCTTATTTTACTACCCCTTCCTTGTCAGATGACCCAATGCTGAAGAAGTGGTGTGCATGCGTGTTATAGGTAAGAGTTTTATCTTATATACAGGAAGAAAGACATGGGAGTAAGTGTGTAAACTGAGTCCATATGTACCGTATAACACTGCCTAGTCAGCTGTAACTGAGCACTGAGGAGGATGACAGCATCCGGCAACAACATATTGCTGCACCACATCCCGGTAGCCATGCATGTCAAAAGAGAGGGCGTAGCAGGTAGCAGGGACTTGACTGCACCTGCCTGCACTCACAGGTCCACGTTGCAAATCACCCTACCAGAGACATTTTTTAATACATTTCCACTCACAGATTCTATTAGCAGACACTTATTGCAGTTTCACCTTTCTCTAAAGATTTCTTCACCATGGGGGTCGTGAGGCACTGAAACAAATTGCACAGAGATGTTGTGGGTGTTCCATACTTGGAAATTTTCAAGATAAGGTTGGATGGCCATGGTAGAGCGGGCTGGAACTAGACAATTCCTTCTAACCCAAACCATTCTACAATTCTATGATTACCATTAATTATGTCCAATCAGCTGTTCATAGGGTTGATATCTAACACTGGATAAGTGAAATAATCTGCTTTTGAATAATTATTTCCTGCAAAGATCTTTAATTTTTTTTTCTTGTGTTCTTGATTTCAAGTTGGCAGTTTCACAGATTTGGTCTGATGATGAGCCAAGTATAGTCTTAAACCAGTAGAGTCGAGCAGGAACCAACCTTCAGAGATCATAGCAGTTTTGCTTTAGGTAAGGAAGGAGGTTCCTTCTTAAACTCTGCTTGTGCGGGTGATGTGGAGCCACAGCTATTTTTGTATTAATAACTGTGGAGAACACTTAGTTTTGTATTAATAAATTAAATAGCGCCAGATGCATGTAACGCTAGAGCCAGATGGCATGGGGTGGTCTGTGTCCATAATATTAACTACCTGGACCTCCAAAACTGGGTGGCTGCTTCCAAAATACCTACTGGGAATGGTGTTGAATTGTGTCAAGTCCCAGACTGACTCAGGATATCATCCAGGGCAATGCTAGCTGGTCTACGCCAGGACAGTCACAATGTTTAGTCTCTATGCCCATGGCCTGGAACTATTTAATTTGCTATTACAGACATAGTCACAGAGTTTAAATTTTAATTATCTCAATATTATATTTATGGCCTGACTAAGGGTACAGCTTGGTGTACATTTTCTTGTGCTTTTTCTTGCTTTCCACAGAAATCCAGTCTAAGGTCCTGAAGATGGCTGCTCATTCCCATCTTGTACGCATTGCCATCTATACTCTTCTGTCTACCATCGGTTCTGTCAGTAAAATTATTTGTAGTGTTATGTTGTAAATCATATCAGAGAAACAACAGTGAGGGAAATAAAGACAGCAGGACATGTTTTTTAGTCATTTGCTTGCATTAATTTATTTATTTCAAAGTGAAGGCACCATGCATTAAATATCAAGGTGGTTTTCTGACCATTATTTTAATCCTAGCAGTAGGGAATGCTAAATAATCTAATGTTTGACCCAAACTGAGGCAATTGTGGAAAGGGATATTGCATCTATCTTGTCACCAAGGAAACAAGAAGCAATGACAGTTTTCACCAGCTGAGCACATGCCTCTACACCTTTAGTTCACTTGAAGGTAGCAACATGGCACTTTCATTAGGGACAGTTAAAGTAAAAGGTATAAAAATAGCAGCAGAGAGAAAAGTATATAAAACAAAACCACAGTGAGAAAGAAAATAAGAAATAATTTATTCTTTCACATCTACTCACATAGTTGCAATAGGGTAAACGATTAAAGGAGTGATTGTGTCTTGCAAAACTGAAATTTATTAGTACCAAAAAATCCAGATCTGCAAAGCCAGTTGGGTACTACACAGTTACGTACTACACAGTTAGGTACCACCTGATATAGAGCTCATGGTAATTTCTGAGAAAGAACATAAAATCACCTTTGGAGATTTGGGTTGAAAATCCTATTCATGGTGTAACAAAAGTAAACAAAGAGGAATAACTTATAAAATAGGGGACTCATTAGAGCTTCCTCAATCTATAATCACCTTAAAGGTGTAAATTCAAATAACACCCTGTTCACACTCTCTTTTCTTTAATTAGACTTACAAATAAATAAATATGATTGTTTACCTCTAAAATTTCCATTTGTTTCAAACTCTTTTAATTGCTACTTCAGTGGTTATGAAGTAAAGATTTGCTTCTTACCTTAAAACCACATCAAAAGGAGCTTAAAATGTAATGTTCCTCCCTTCCTAGAAGGAAATTCTTCTTAGGTGTTTTCTGCATCTACAGGCTCTGGGAATTATCTGTGCTTATGAGGAAAGCAATTTTCTCCTAACAAGATTTTACTCTGGAGTAAAATATATTTTATTTCAGATAGCTTTAGTTTATACAGCTATAGTATGCTTCCACCTAATTCCTTAATTTTATTTGTATTTTTAGGTGATCTAGAGGTACTTACCCTAGTAATTTAAAAATCAAGCGAATAAACATATAAATGCTTTTCACACAGCTTTCAATTTGAAGAAAAAAAAAAGCATCAGAGAAAGCGAGTATCCAACAACGACAACTTGGAGTAGATTTACAGTTCTTCAGCCTTTGCTCTAGCCCTGGAGCCTGATGGGACGCTGGTGTCCTTGGAGGAATGGTAGAAGGAATTGCTAGGGGCCAATTGCTGATTTTATCATTCAAACACAAAATTTGTTACACCACTTTATCGGTCACAGGGAAAGCAATTATAGTGTGGTTCAATTTTCGACTCAATGGCTGTACTGGGGATCAAAGTCAGGGCTTTTTATGATGGAGAAAAAAATGCTTTTCTATTTTGTTTGTTATTTAAAAATAATAACAATAAAAAGCTTGCACTTCCAGTACAATACTGGGTTTGTCTGTGTGTCTTTTTTTCTATCTTGAGATATAGATGATTATTTTGGTTTTCCTCTTGTTAAATAATCAGGGTATTTTCTTGGTGTTTTTTTGTTTCACTGTTTTGTTTTGTTTTGTTTTGTTTTGTTTTGTTTTTTCTTCACTTCTCATCGACTAAAGTCATTGCAATGTAGAAATGAAATTGTCACACTTAAAAGCAGTACAGCATTAGAACTCTAATCACAAACACTAGCAGTAAAATAGTCGGTATGCCATATTTCTTAATACTAACTGTTTTGTTTTGGTACTCTTTCAAACAAGAAAGATATTCAGTGTGCACTTGTGTTTTTATGTCTTTAATGATCTAGAATATAATTGTCACTGTGATAAAGAATACTTTAGTATCATGCTAAAATGCAATCAATTTGCAAACACAAAGAGACATATTTAGTGATCATGCAAAAAAAATTGAATCCAAGTCCACAATAAGAGATAAATCATCCAAATAACTCTCTTTCAATACTGGAAAAAAAAAAAAAGTTTAAAAGAGAAAAAAAATAATTCAAAATGGACAACAGAGGAAAGAAAGCATAGTTCCTCAACACACAGAGCTTTCATCTGCAAAGCTCTTTACAAATGTTAGCTAATATATCTTTCAGACGCTCCTGTTCAGTAAGAATTTGAGCAGCAAGAGCAAAATGTTGCCACATCAAAGAAAATCACATCAATTATTTAGACAAATATTTTAATCACTCACTCTCAGAAAACAAAACAGAATTTCCTAAATATTTTTTCTTCTTCATTCTTTTTTTTATTATTTTTTCTTTTTGAACTGGTTTAACATAGTCTTGCTTCTTAGAGTGGCTACATAAAACAATATCTGAGACCGATGTGTGCTATAAGTTCCTCAGCTCACTTTTTTTCCTGTTATTATAAAATTACCTCTTTTTTTCTATCAAAAGAAGTAGTCTCTGTTCAGTAGAAATCGTTATGCCTACTGCTATCAAGTTTTCATTTAGAATATGATGTGTTGCAGTCAGTGAAACTCCCCATATTATTGAAGTAAAGCATGTTGTTTAATTCTGTGATTCTTCCATCAGTGCTGTGATTCATGGATGATGAGACATCTGGTGAACATGTTCCAGGAGCCAGGTTACTGAGTACTAT
Organism: Patagioenas fasciata; assembly: GCF_037038585.1. Lineage (NCBI taxonomy): Eukaryota > Metazoa > Chordata > Aves > Columbiformes > Columbidae > Patagioenas > Patagioenas fasciata. The sequence goes on along the minus strand of NC_092522.1, from coordinate 121,305,633 downwards.
CTGTGAGATAACACATACTACAACTTCTGTTAACAGGATGTGAACCCTTCAGCAACTCAGAGGTAGGCCTCATATGTCACTACTCTGCCCCAAGGTCAAACAACAGAGGTCCTGCAACATGAGCTGGATGCAGCATGGATGTGGAGTAATTTCTCTCCTCTTGAATCGAGAGAAATTCGATGACCGGTAAACAGATTACTTAAACAGGGTTCACCAAACTGGATTTTTCCATGAAGGTGCTGGAAAAGGTTCACAGTCAAGCACCTGCCAGGTTGTTCATGAGCTTGTCTGTTATGGCTTTTGGATCTTCTGATCAGTGACAGTTCAGCCAACAGACACTCAATGGAGCTGAAGAAAAATAATCTAAAATAATAATCCTCCTAACCACCAAATTGTTGGGAATTGTTGAAAACTTCCACTTGCCTTTTCAAATAATTTTGCATACTTTTCTTCAAAACATTATATATATTTATTCGTCACATCCTTATAGTTACAATCAACATTAATGACAGAACCAGAGGTATGAAAAGAAAATAAGAGAAAAGACGAGAAAAGGAAAGAAAAAGGAAAGAAAAAGGAAAGAAAAAGGAGAGGAGAGGAGAGGAGAGGAGAGGAGAGGAGAGGAGAGGAGAGGAGAGGAGAGGAGAGGAGAGGAGAGGAGAGGAGAGGAGAGGAGAGGAGAGGAGAGGAGAGGAGAGGAGAGGAGAGGAGAGGAGAGGAGAGGAGAGGAGAGGAGAGGAAGGGAAGGGAAGGGAAGGGAAGGGAAGGGAAGGGAAGGGAAGGGAAGGGAAGGGAAGGGAAGGGAAGGGAAGGGAAGGGAAGGGAAGGGAAGGGAAGGGAAGGGAAGGGAAGGGAAGGGAAGGGAAGGGAAGGGAGGGGAAGGGAAAGGAAAGGAAAGGAAAGGAAAGGAAAGGAAAGGAAAGGAAAGGAAAGGAAAGGAAAGGAAAGGAAAGGAAAGGAAAGGAAAGGAAAGAAAAGAAAAGAAAAGAAAAGAAAAGAAAAGAAAAGAAAAGAAAAGAAAAGAAAAGAAAAGAAAAGAAAAAGAAAAAGAAAAAGAAAAAGAAAAAGAAAAAGAAAAAGAAAAAGAAGTCTCAGGAGATTAAGTCTGACCTGCAAGCAATACAGCTCAGTTTGAAAAACCTCCTGCTTCAAAATATTAGCTCTGAATTAATGTTCAACAATTCCAGCTCCTGTAACAGCAAAAAAAACCTCATTCCCAGGCACTGTTTGAGGAACCCAATTTTGCTTAATGTATTTGCCTGCTTAGAGTAAAATAAAAATAAAATATCATTACTTTGTCCTCCCCAGCTATAAAAACAACCAGACAGCTCCACTCTGAGAAATTCAAATTAGCAGAAGGTTTCTCCCACTTGGGAGGCTGCAGCCCTGGCCTGTAGTCAGAGATAAATTTTTCAGTAAACCTGCACCTAGAGTGATTAAGGCAAGCCTCCCAATTTACTCTGTCACAGCTGCACTGATAACAGCACAGTTGCCTTTCTGTTGATGCCCAAAGGTGTCACACAGGGCAGCAGGAGCGATGGGGTTGGAAAGGGAAGAGGTCAGTGATGTGAGTAGTTTTCCAGCTGGGAAGGGTGAAAACAGGTTCACCCACCTGAGTACATGGAAAGGGACCAATGCTGACCCAATGGATGCCTCTGAGTCTGTTTGTCCATGTCTCATAAATAATAAGTCTTGCCGGATTCTCAATAAACATGATGAAATTAAATGTACGACAACAGCTAGGAGCAAGAAGCAAATATATTCTTAATAACCATCAAGTGCCACACTCTCTTTTCAGTCTCTTGCCTTCCTCCTGCTGCTTCTTCATTTTTTCACTAACGGTTCTTCATTCATGATTTTATTTTGAACAAAATGCCAATCTCATGCAGGTCTGAGTCATTTCAAAGACTTTTTTTATTTTTAAAAGATTAATTACTATGGAAACAACTTGCTACAGTACATGATGATGCAGGCTGAGTTTTTAAGGAAAGGATCAATTAATTGCTTTAACTCTCAATTCGAATTTTCAGGGAAAAAGTGTACATACAGAAGTGCTAGTTTAAACAGGAGCTCTGGTATGTAGGGCATTGCTGGGAGGTGAGACTTTCTCACCTAAAGTATGAGGTTCTTTTCAGTTTCAGTTTTAGGGATCCAAGAGTTTTGTGCAACGAACAAATGCATCTGGCATGCAAGATCGTATAAAGAGACAAAGGATCACAGAACAACTGCAGTTGACATATGAGATCATGGAAGAAACACGTGGACAGAGGTTTTGTGGTGGAATGCATGAGCCTGCAGTTGAAGGTTGAATCCCTGCTCCATAAATGAGAGTGGATGCCATGCCTCGTGTTGCTACAGAGAAAGTTTGGATGGCCGTAACAGGTTTCCAGACCGTAACCTTTCTTCTTTTATTTTCTTTCATTTATTAATTGCTGTGCCAGATTCTGAGAATCAAATTGGTGAACTCCAGAAATAAAAGCAATGTTCTCCAAAGTATGAACTGAAAGCAGCAGCTTTCTGAGCTGGCAGGAACAAGGTCTATGAAGCATCACAGAAAATGCTCCGAGATGAATATTTCGTCTCTCATTGTCATCTAGAGAAGTCAGCTTGTAATGGTAATGATTTAAATTAACCTGTGGTCTGTAGTGGAGAATGAGCTTGATTTTAAGAGGTTGTTGCAGAAAGGATGAAATTAACCAACATAGAATTCTTTGTCTGAATGCAACAAATGGAGAACAACTATTGTTTTCAAATCTTTACACAACCAAGAGTGAGAATTGTGTTATTATGGGTGATTTCATGGTCCACTGATTAGATGATTATTTGGGATGTCTGGGTTCAAATATTAACATCTGTAGGTGAAAGCATGTAAATACTTTGTCAATTCCTTCTTATGTTCTCCTCAAAAATACAATAGGACAATAAAGTATTTCTTCTTATTATTAGTAGTAGTAAGTCTGTCATACTCTGTGTACTAGTAGGAACACTTTTGCATTCTCTTTTCAACAAAGGCTAAAAATAAAGTTTTTTGGGGTTCTTTCTTGTTTTATGCAAGCCTCATGACAGAAATACACACTATTGTATTTTAAAGAAAAGAAACACTAATGTTTGATGGCATTTCTTTGACAACTTGTCATGTCTCAATCTAAATTAAAACCACATCTGACACACCAAAAACCTTGTCTTGATCTGTCTTGTTTGGATAGTGCCAGCCCATGATATGACCTGAAATCCATTCCTTGAGGTCATGTAGACAGACTCATTGAAGCAATATATACTGGCTTCATATATTGGCTGCTGGTCAATGAAAACACTGCCTAACATGACACTGGAGACTCTATTCCTGCCTGAAAGTAGGAAATAGATTTGATTTGGGGAAGGGAGGGAAGCAAGCAGAAAGCATCTCAAAGGGAGAGTTCAGTAATATGGCCCTACCCCACATGAATAGTCCCTGTGGATCACCCCCTTCCCTCACATGGATGAGCACAGATAAGGATTGCTCAAAGTTAGAGAGCACCTGACTTAGAAGAAATGAATCTTGATTTTTCCTCCCTGGGTTTCCTACTGTGCCATCTAGGGAAAAGGCCTTACAGAAGCTGTATGTGATTTTCCCAGGTGGAAAAAGTGGGACATTCCTACTTCAGTGGATGCACACAGTAAGACTGTGCATCCTTGCAAAACTGCTCAGATGACTTTCAGATAAAAACTACAGTATAATACATATCTTGAAAGTACTAGGGAAAATACTAAGCAAAAGCAAAGTTACTAGACCTCTAGTTTCAGTCCTCTATCTTGACCTGAGAACCGTGAGGTCTACTGTAAGTTAACTCAAACTAGTTTGTATCTCCTTGGATAATTACCATGGCTTAAGTAAACAAGAATTATATCTCTACCAGTAAATTAAACACACCTAGATTAATTATCTGGCACTGAGGCCATCTGGCACAGAGTGGTCCACATCCATACTCTTGAACTCCTTTAGCTTCTTGAACAGGGAGGTACATCTGAAGTGCTTACTGACATGGGTCCTTGGCTTTTCCTAATTACAAATGGTTTGGGTGAGGGTCAGGGGCCCAGACCAAAATAACCTTCCATTCACACAGTTTGATGGTATAGATTATCAAGTTTCAGTGCTTGGGAATATTTCTTGAAGGCATTTAATTTACTAAGACAGATCACAAGCATCCCTTCCTCCAAGTGTTTTGCCAGAGAGAGTACAAATCAGCAGTCATGAGGAACAAATGGAAACTGAACATTCAAATAAAGCCTGTGTCTCTGTGATGTGAACCAGATCACATCTGGAATATTGTGTCCGGTTCTGGGCCCCTCAGTTCCAGAAGGACAGGGAACTGCTGGAGAGAGTCCAGCACAGGGCAACAAAGATGCTGAAGGGAGTGGAGCATCTCCCGTGTGAGGAAAGGCTGAGGGAGCTGGGGCTCTGGAACTTGGAGGAGACTGAGGGATGACCTCATTAATGTTTATAAATATATAAAGGGTGAGTGTCAGGAGGATGGATTCAGGCTCTTCTCTGTGACAACCAATGATAGGACAAGGGGCAATGGGTATAAACTGGAACACAGGAGGTTCCATTTAAATTTGAGAAGAGATTTCTTCATGGTAAGGGTGACAGACACTGGAACAGGCTGCCCAGGGAGGTTGTGGAGTCTCATTCTCTGGAGACATTCAAAACCTGTCTGCACACCTTCCTGTGTAGCCTCATCTAAGTGTTCCTGCTCCGGCAGGGGGACTGGACTGGATGATATTTCAAGGTCCCTTCAAACCCCTGTCATTCTGTGATTCTGTGTCATGCCTCTCTGAACACTTCTGCTTTGGTTCTACCCCACCCATCTTACCAAGGCTGATGAAGGGCCACTTTCATATGTGACCTCACTGAGATAAGAGTGAAGAATTAGCACGTCCTCATGCTATGAAGATGCATTATGTTAGTTAACCCACTTTCAGTATACTAACAGCCTTGGAAGGCACTAACATTTCACTCCGTTTTCAGTTTAGTGACGGGTGTCTTGATTAAAGCTTCTTTGAAAGGTTATCTACACATATCTGAAGACACTGAATGTTGGAAACTCCATCCCTTGCCCTGGCAGTGTGTTCCAGTCCCACATTGCCCTCACAGTTCAAAATGTGTGTCTAATTCTTCATTTGAAATTCTCTGCTTCCAGCTTTCAGCCATTGGATTTTGTTATGCCTTTACCTGCCTGATTAAATAGCCTGTTAGTTCAGGGTAGTTTCTCTTTGAAAAAGTACTGCTGCTATGTCTTCATTTTCTTTTTGATAAGTCTGGGCTCTTCAGGTCTCTGATGACAAGATGTTTTCTCCCACCTATCTGGGAGCAACTTTCCAATGTATTTTTCTGCTATTAAGGACATGAGAACACCTGTATTGTAGACTCTTTGTCCTCTTCCTTACTATTTCCCTATGGTGGTAGTCAGTATCTTGTAGGCATATTAGCCTTTCCAGACCTGGAACTCCCTCAGAAATACCACTGACCTGGTATTGCTTTATGGTATTCCCTCCTATCGAGTTTCCAGTCCACTCTAGTCCATACTAACAACCTAAGGAGTGGCAGGGCGTGGTCATAGAGTCCTGAACTCTATCATCCATGCTGTTAAATAGTTAAAAGTTTCCTTGCAATGCTTGTGGCTTCCACCACAACTCCTCAGTGGGCTTTGGGAGTTAGCACAGCCTTTCACAATAAGCAGATACAATGCAACCAAGCATTTAGGAGGCCGAGAAAGTTGATAGTATGGACGTGACCAGCCTGGTCTCCAGGTTGTAGGACAGGATGTGACCCTTACGCTGTTATAGAAATAGGCTAAAAGCTCAGATTCCTTTTCAGAAATTATTTTGATAGTTGTTCCAGATAGAAGTTCAGTAGCTCTGCAAATTACAGGCAAAAATGTATTTATTTAAAATTAACTAAATCTAGTAAGGATAGTTGGTTAAAAGCAGAGTTCTAGAGATTTAGGAACTCTAAAATAAAGCCAATTACTAGTGACTGTCATAACTAGCTTTCACAGTCGAAAACCACCATCTTGAAATTAATTATAAGACCCGAATCAAGCTGCACGTTACACGCTCATTTTATAAGACAGTCAGATACCAGTTCCACCTGTCATACCAAAATCCTGGGAGGAGATGGAGTGGAGCGGGTATTACCACAGTCAATTGCACTTATTTCATATGGAAGACAAGCTGCTTTGAGGGATTTGCACATGTGAGAGAAAAAACAGGTTGTTGTGGGGGGGAAGGCATTTAAATTCTTACATTTCCACCTTCTATGCTCTGCACCTATGCAGCACCTGTTTCCATAACACTTTCAATGAGAGGAATTGAGTAGAGTGAATGTTGCCATTTTTAGGTCAAACTTTCTGATATCGTGATTTGCTAGAGATTAATTTGGCAGAATCAGAGTGGACTGCTTGAAGCACATGACGTTTTCCAAAGGGCTAGAGCTGAGTTTCCAGGTGGAACATTTCCTCCTGAGAACAATGACAAGATATTTAGCAGGAATTCAGAACATAACTTTGCAATCAGGTGACCATCTAAGAGAAAAGCTTCTCTGTTAGCCAGTCCCTGATTTGCAGTAGATCCTAAGATGTTAGCCACCTTCTAAACACACGAAGTGTGACGCATGGTATTTCATACGCTGAAATAGGCTGAATCCCCTCTCATACTTACAGTAGTCCTTAAGTCTGATTTTACTTTTGCAACACCCTTCCACCTTGTAAAAGCAGAAGTTGATTTGAAATGGTGTTACATGTCCTGAGATAGTAGGGTTAAGTTCTTAATTATTCTGTTTGGCTACTCATTGTGTTGTATTAACCTGAACTATACAATAACCCAGGCTCAGGGTGTTATAAATTTTATTACATCTATAAATGTTTGGAACTTTAGACACACTTAAATTGTCTGTCTAGTAGCTCTGAATAAATTGACAATGTTTTTAAAATTTATTTACAGAAAGGAGAGTTAGAAGATTCAAGACAATAGTAACAGGCTCACCCAAGACAGAGTCTTCTGTATATTGCTTGAGCTAGAAATAAATAACTGTTTTCAAGATTTTGTGTAGTTAATTGGTATCCAAGTGTATATCTGAAATGGAATTGGATAAAATTGCTGCAAACCTTAGACTTGTTTGAAGATAGTTTATTGAACCAAACCACTTCATTACCACTTTTACATAGCCAGTTGCTCACCCAGTTTTCCGTCTTGTGTGCAAAAGCTGCGAGTTCTGTGAGCAATGCAACTGTAAAGAGCACTAAAAGTAAGCATGGATGATTAGCTGCAGAGTGGCAAATGTAATTTGAACAGTTTTGACAGGTTGTGTTGCTTGGGCTGAACTTGAAATAACGTCTTGACATATCAGTGGTTCTTGTGCTTTTCCAGGTTGAGTTGTTCCTTAAGGTGTTGAGTCATATAACATGATGATGGAGTGTCAAACATAATGTGTTAAACTTGAAGAAAGAAAATAACAGATACCATGATGATCAGCACATGTTGAAATATGATTTACTGTTTCTAATTAAAAAGAGTAGATTTCCAGATCTTTCAGTTCAATATACACCAACAGCTTTGATATGTTCCTGCTGTGCAAAACAAAAGGTACATACTGTTTTAAATAGATTGAAAAAAAATAAAAATATTAAGACATTTCCATTTAAATTAAGCAACATTTTATGGTTTTAAGATAAATGGTTTAGTGAGTTTCTGTGAAACTAAGAACACTCTTACATGAATTTCAAGCCAAAATATCAACACCAAAAGCATCTAGAAGAATAAAACCCAGCAAAAAGCATCCACTAGGAAGCATGTGATGTGAAGAGGCTTAGTGGTATTTGCATGCAAGGAGATGGCAACCGTATAAGCGAGAGATAACAGAATAGTTGAGATGGAGAGTAAAATTTATCATAACATGTCTAGTGATGATTAAAAGCCTGTGCTTATTAGATGCATAAAATGTATTACTAAATCATTTTTGGAACATATAATTTTCCAATTATTTATGCATCACAGTAATTAATGATAGGAGGGACAGAGTCAATGATTCACTGTGTAATACATATGATAGTTACCTGGGGAGGAAAAAATTACAGTGCTACCAATTATTTGCTTTAATGTTTTTGTAATTATGCCCTACACCCAAGTTGAAAATTTCTTTAATTCTTTTTTAAACCCTTCATTCTTAACAATGAAACTGCTTTCTTTTCAGCCATTCAATTAAGTCTAATTTTTAAGCTGCCATCCAAGAAATATACAATTCCATAAATGCCTCGTTTGCTTTTATATTTTTCTGGCAACGGTCTGCAAGTATGAAATCTTACCCTTCAAGCATCTTATTGACGAACTAATTTAGCCAGTCTGAAGGATGATCTTCTGTTTAATACACGTGGTTGGGATTTGCGTGATCTCAGATTTTTTTATCCTTTGGTCTTAACTTCTTATTCGTAGGAAGATGAACCAAAGCCCTTGAACAGTTTCTCACCAAGTAGATCTTAATTCCTGTGGGTGGGAAGGGAGAAAGAATTCTGCATTCAGCAGAGTCACGTTTGTACTGTACATTTCTCATCTTTTGGGGTGGAGTGACCTACAGATGGAGAGAAAGAAGTGCCAAGCAGAAAAAGAAAGCTTGTGATGTAGGGCCAGCTGAGTTGAACTTGTTCTCATTTAACGGTACATGACTACAGTGTAAATGTCTATATTTGATCTATCCACGTTGAGGTCTTTCCATAGCCAATGGAAAGAAATTATCACCCTGGGGTCAATTCATGTGATATATATGGGAGGTTTTGTTTTAAATGCCATAAATTATGTCCTAAAAATATCTCTCTCAATGGACTACAAAGAGCATTGTGAGTAACTAGCTTAGATTAACTTTCTGGCTATCTAAAACCTAATGAGTCAAACCCCCTCAACTACATCTTTACTACCCTGTGAAAATTCTGGCAGTTGGAAATACACTTTGAGTGGCATGGCTTTTTGTTTTTTTTTTCCACATGCAACAAAAGCAATCTGTGAAACCTCTCTCAGCCCCTGCACATGAGCTGGCAATAGAGACCATTCCCAGAAAAGATTCTGGATGGAGCCATGCGGTTTTGGAGAAGGGAAAAAAAAATAGTGTAGCTACAAATTCTTTTGTGCCAGTTTGCACCAGGAGTAGAGAAACGCCCTGGTTCACCCCAAGATTTGGGTGAACACTTTGAGTCTAGCTACCACCAGACATGTAATCTGTGTAAAAAACACACAAGTCATGCAGTTTTATGTACTTAATCCTGCTTTGACCACTCTTCACCTTGCAGTGAGCCCCTCACAAGGCTTCACGCTGTTACTCATGACACATCTACATGGATATTTCCTCTTTCTATTCCCACTGAAAACAGAAGTCACAGCAATTCTTCCAAAAGATCAGGCTGCATTTCCCATATAACTATCGGCATTTGGAGATTTTAGTGTCATGGTTTCCAGGGGAGTAGGCTGAAATTTAGTGACCTAATACGAACTTTTCCCTTTCTAAGAACCCCATCTAACAACCTCGGTTTTTCAGTCAGCTGTGACAGACAAAAGTCATCTTTTCACTGTGGGCTGGGCATGGTGCTCCCAAACAATGAATGCAGCTCCCGCAGGACAAGAGAATGCATTTCCTTTGAGCCACAACCAAAAGCCTTTTCCAGAGGAGACTTAGTAGTGTTTAAAGGATTTATTTAATTCTTTTCCCTTGAATAAAGGAGCTTGAAGGGTTAGACTTTCCTGTGAAGAAGATTTAAAAAAAAAAAAATGTAGTGCATTTTGGCAGATTATGTGGGTGGTACATGAATCAATAGAGCTTCCAGCTATACAAAGCCTTTGGATGCATTAAGATGTTTGGTTTTTATTTATTCCAAACAGAGGTAAATCTGAATAGTTTTTGTGGGTTTTTTTTAATTTCTGCCAAGAAATGAGGACATAACCCTCCCCTACCAATCCCTGTTCCCTGCTGTGTTACAAGTGTACTCGTAACAAGCATTTATTTATTGCAAATATTCATAAGGAAAAAACAGTTGATGCCAATGATGGAAAAAATACTCTCAAGATCCTTCTTCTGTATCTGCTCAGGCATATGTGTATGTTATAAGCAATAAAGATTAGAGATCTATGTACGCAGCTGAGCTACTCTCAGGCTACACACAGTCTGGTGGAGGCGAAGTTTGCAGTGGCAAAGTTGACAGAAGCCTTAACTGATCCAGAGATCCATGGAGCCTTCTAAGCTGCTGGTATAATGCTTGTTTTGGATATTATGGGCTGGTCCATGCTGTAAATTGTCTGTGGCAGGAATAAAATAAGGGTGGTTTTTTTCTTTATTTTTACCCAATCTTTTTAGTGCGTTTGTTGTGGCCAGAATGGACTTCTGGCTCCAGCCCACAAGAAATTGTCCCAGTGCTTCTGTGTTGAGGCTCTAAGTTCATGAAAGCTATAAAAAAGTGTCTATGCTGGTCAAAATCTGTTGTGGGGGGAAAAAGCTGAGACACTAATTCTTACAATTTTCCCAGTTCTACTGAAGTCCATATTTGAAAACAAAAGCTCCACATTTTTTTTTTAGTTATGAGAACTTATCTCCCACCTAATTTCCCACCTTTCATAAGAATGTCTCATATTAGGAGAAAGGAAACAGAATACTCATCATTTTCCAAGACCTTTGCAAGGCTTATTTCATTCTACAAGGACACACCCATGGAAAGGAATGCAGGATCTATGCAGTAGACCAAAACGGTGAATATCTTACCTAAAAATAAGTTCAAGGCTCATGACTATATCAATGATGAGCATTTATATCACAACAGCCTTCTAACAAAGCCTGTAAATGTCATGGTAGCAACATCAAGATACTTTAAGGATCCCATCTTTCAGCCAGAGATGACCCATTCTGTGATATTCTAGATTCCTGCTAGCTCTGGGAATGGAAAGTGGTTGGAGAGTGGATGATGGAGTCATCAGAAAGCAATGTGGACATGTATAGAACTTGATGTTGAGCTTGGGCAACAGCCAAGCTGTTGATGCTGCTCAAACTGAAAACTTTTTTATGAAACTCAAGAAGAGATTAAGTATAAGACATTTACTTTCTGTGTCATGACAGAAATCAGACTAATCATCATAATGGTCTCTTTTGTTTTAAAATATCTAAGAACTGCCTATAATTGGAATATAATTGCAACTGGCTGATGGAAATTAATTAATTTCATATGTAGAGATCAGTGATGGTAAAAAAATATTTGGAAACAAGATAATTCTGAAGTTTCATGAAACAACAAGGTCCTAGGTAGTTGCATGTCAGAGCAAGAATCATCACAGTGAGTCTGGAAGTCTGTTACACAACTGTCTTTATCTGGGGTGACTGGACTTCCATCAAGTCAAAGGAGAGAAACAGGTTGGGGGTGCAATTTATATCTTCAAAAAGTCTCAATTGGATCACGTGTTGTGCTCTAGAAGTTTCAGCTTCTTCACTGACAGCCAAAGCTGAATGAGGAGAATGATAGCCCAACAAGATCCTGAATGTGGTGGAAAACAAGCCTCATTGTATGTTTCTCTTATTTTACTTGGATTTTTGAAGAATGCTACAGCAGAATTACACCTTTTGATGTCTTATTATGGTAAATGGACAGAAGGCTGAATGACTTAGTAGAAAAGACATCTGGCATGCTGCAACAAATGATGAAGGTTTTTAGGTGAATTTTTGCTAAATAATTAACACTGAGGCCCTCCTTCTTGAATAAAGTGAACAGCTGGAGATAATATTAGCAAGAGTGGTTGGTAAGGGACTCAGCCTACAATTTAGGAGGGTAGATGTAGCTGTCTAGATTTGAGTACAGTTTTTAGGTTTTAAAAGGGCTTAAGGGGGTGGATGCAGTTAGAGTGTGCTAGCTGACCTAAAGACCGAGGAATGGTAGGAGCATTAAATATGCCAGCAAAGACAAGGCACTTGTGGGTTTTACGGTCTGTATTTTTAGTTCCCCTTAAAAGCGGAACAGGTTCCTAGTTTGCTTAGGGACTTCTTTAATTTCAACTTTTTACTTATTGAGACACACATTTATATCATTCTGTGATCCTGTGTGATTCTGTGATTTTTTTGCAAATCTGGCCCTAAGTGACTTGACCAACATCAAAAAATGGCAGGGACCAGGACAGTTGCGCCTGCTGCTTAACTACTACTCCTTTTATAACCAAGGCTATTGCAAAGCTGGTCCTATCTTGTATTATTCAATTTTTGTTTCCTTTGTTTCCATCACTCCTCTTTCTGTTGTTCTAGCAACCCGCAAAATACCTTCTCCTGCTTTTGTCAGCACAGAGCAGTGTACGGTTATTAATGTCTCCTCTCATTCCCAGCCGTTTCTGCAGCTCTTTCCTGTTGTTGCCTCCAGTGACATGCAGTGATGATAATGGGATGCAGTGCCACTGGCATGCTATCCCAAAGCCCTGCAAGGACTAGTTCAGAGGTACAGAATTGCTTAAAAAGCCAGGAGCTTCTCTACCCAAGGGGAGGAAAAAGCGATTGCTGGCTGCGTTAGAATCTGAATGCTCCTTGCCACTTCCTAGCAGAGCAGTTTAGAATCAAGCTCTGCTGGATGATAATTGTTTTAACTACCATTGTGATTCTCTCTTTTATCCAGGGGCATAGCTGGGGAGGATGGGTGAAGTTGTGCAACTGATGTCTGCCTAATTCACAGGGTATTCCTAATTGGTTGGGATAGATCTCCCTGCCCTCCCTTCTCTCCCTTCCCCCCACTGAGTTGCAGGTTGATCCTTCACTTACAACTTTTTCCAATGAAGTTTAGACTTTCTTCACACAGTCTCCATAAAAATAAAGGGGACCAGTGCAAGTATCTTCTGAATATTGTCAAGATTAGAAACTCCTTCATTTTGCTGCCAAAATCATAGAATCATTTCAGTTGGAAGAGACTCTCAGGATCATCAAGTCCAACCATAACCTACCCTAACTCTAGCACTAAACCATGTACCTAAGAGCCTTGTCTAAATGCCTTTTAAGGGATGTTTAAAAATCAGTAAATCATAATGATGTGCAGTTTTTATAATACAAAGGATTGCAATAAATACAGCTCAGCTGATAAAGTCTTCGCAGGGGGAACATTAGTGATAAGGATGACCATGTCAGCTTCCTTCAGAAGAAAAGTCATGTTGTGATCAGGTTTCCTACTTTAGATATCTACAAAAGTTATTCAGGTAGCCTCTAAATTTAGACTCAGCTAAAGAAAAGGTGTGCTATCTCTGCAGTTCAAACCAGAGCCTCTGAGTGAGTCGTGTATGATTTCTGCACTGGATGTACTGGGAGGGTGGAAACCTCAGTGCTCCCACTGCCTGAACTGGAAGTCACCTAGACCTATTTGGTAGGTAGCATCAGGGACTACAGTATGTCTAAATGTAAATCTGACTTGCTGTTGAACTGGGAAGATGTTCTGATACGACCCCAGAGCCGTGCGTCTATATCTTTTCCTTTTTAGTCTCCACCTTCAGGTAAAATCAAATTTCCTTAGCATAGAGAATGGAAGGATTAGACTCATCACTATTCTGTTTGAGAGATTCTTTACCTTTGAAAGCCATCAATAAACCATTTCAACTGAGTTAATAGGTATTAATGAGCAAATTTCCACACATTAGTAATTGGATCAATTAATGTACTCTACTGATGAGACCAAAAATTTTGACCCTGTAAAAAATCTTAATTTTCTTTTGTTTTATTTAGTCTTATGCAGAATTAATAACTTTTCAATGAGATATACTCAGACATGACATCTGAATTTTACCTGCTTGAAGAACCATGAAAGTATTAAAAAACTGCAGTGTTTCCACTAGCATTTTGGTCCTGTACTGGTTTTGTACCAGTGAGAAGTCCTTTTGGACTGAGAATCTATTCATCATGTTCTGAAGCATTACCGCCTGCATCTCTGAAGAGTTCATCTAATCCAGTGGTGCTGTTGTCATATAAGTATGTTGACCATTGTCTGCTGATGCTTACAGATTCATTCACATTATGGAGCTTGTTGCATTTCTTCCATATTTTCCATTGTAAGCCATTGTCTTGAATTATTTTAACTGAGAATAGGTACCACTCCTTGTGCCATTCTTGCAAAATTGTGACTTGGATATGAAATAGGATAGGCAACAAGAGTTCACTTTTCCTGGAGACTTCAGATTTTCTCATCAAGTTGGTGACACAAAAAGGCAGGTTGGTAGAGGAAGTCAAGAGTTTCCATGGTAAATTATTGTATGTAGACAAATTTTATTTTGTCAAAATCATTTTGTCAGGTAATGTATGCACCTGTTCTTACAGAAGCAACAGAAGCAGTTTCTTGCATCAGGAAAAGAATTGCTGATCACCGACTTCGAAAGATCTTTTGGCTTGGTGCTAGGGGCGCTCATCTGTGATGAGAAAAAAGGCAGTAAAAATCCTTAGTCTGCATGAAAGACAGCACTAACTTGAATCTTAATCTCTTCCACCATAGCTATCCAGGGCTTACACTGTTCATGTACTTCATTAGTTAGCAAAAAAAAAAAAAGATTTCTTTCTTTCCTAAGGGCCAATGCTAACTATTCCAATAGCCTGAGGGATTTAATTTCTTTTCTTCCAGGATCCTATCACAGTGTGATACCTTCTCCATTTTTTTTGCCAGGTAGGCAGGCAGCCAGAATAACCATGGCTGATTTAGATGAAAAAAAATAAATACATCCTCTTTTAGACTTAAGAGTCTTACACACTTTTTGTGCCATCTGATTCCAAACCTTGCTATGTATCTTCTGTTTTGTGGTGGAGTTCAGTAATCACACCACAGTTTCTCAAACAGCCTCTGTTCCGGAGAGCATGAGTAGATGAACAAGTTAAGGGTTGACAATGCTAGCTGGAGATTTGACATATCTTTAGCTACTCTGTAGTTCCTGGGCTACCTATTTAAGGCAGCTCTGTCCTCTGTGAACATCACTGAGATTACCTGGCTTGGGAAGTTACTCTTCTCTTCATGCACAGAATGATCCCTTACCACCAAAAATTGTTAATGAAAAAACTTTTGGAAAACAACCTGAATGTAAAATCTATAGGTTAGTCATGAATACTGGGTAAAGAAAATGTCATCATGCGGTCCGTGTGATCTGAGGCTGCAAACACAATGTCCTTACATATTTAAGCAGAGGAGCAATTCTTCAATAGTAAGCTCTGATGTAATTTAGTGGGAGTATCTCATGCATCTGGATACTTCTTAAAAAGAAAGAAAAAAAAAATAACAAATGTATTTGGAGAAGAGTGGGGGCTTTGGAGGGATCAGTTTAAAAGAAGGGATTAAAAGCATTGCATACAGCCCTGGGGGGAAGCAATAGTCTACAGACTTTGGAAGATTGCAAGCATTAAAGACTGAAAACAAACATGTGAGGTACTAGGAGAGGGTTTAGATAGATCCCTTTTTCCCATGTGAAATTGTGGATGAATTTCTAGATAAACTTCTTTAGAGGGTTAACTATTTCCTTATAATAGTATTGTGAACAATAGTGTGTGGGAATTCAAAAAATGCTAGCATGATGCCTAGAAAAATAACTGTGAATTGACTGTAGGAAGTAACTCTGTGCAGTCTTGGAGATAGTTTAGCATAATCAACTTTTTCCATCTGTAACTCAGATAGTATTGTGCATTATTAAAAGCAGATACTTCTGGCCACTTGACTATTAGTCTCTTACAGCAATAAGAATATGAATGGTAGGTGTTAAAATCAGCCACAGGAGGGCTCTTGCATTATTTCCCTGCAAGCCTTCAAACATATTGAGGATAATAAAGGAAGAAACCTATTCAAGCAAGTATAGACAGAGGCTAAAAAGATCAAGTCAATCTGTGCTCTAGTTCCTACTGGTATGTACAAGAAATGAACGCTCTGAATCATGAATAGTTCACTGTGCACTTTATTTGATCTGCTTGTAGAAGCAAGAGTGATTTTCCCTTCTGTGATTTTACCTAGATGACATGTTTCTCAAATAATAGGGTATGGTTCATTGTATACGTTAGAAGTCTGGATATGAAGACCAAGACAAAGATGAAATTTCCATGGCAGTGCTAAGTATCTACTGCAGGTTTTCTATCCATCTAATATTTGGTGCTGTACTAGTCATTATTTAAGTACTTTTTCTCATTTTTCTCTTCTACTCTATTCACTGTGACCTGAGTCCCATCAGTCAGTTCTCCAGCAATTCAGCTGAGCTCCCAAAGCAGCATGCTAAATTCTGACAGCAACAGGATGGTGCACAAAAGATGTTTTGTATGTGTGTGTATGCTTCTGATCAGAAGTGGTCACAGGTCAGTCATGAAACAAGGCCTGCTCCAAAGTGGGAGCTGACTCAATCCATATCTTACTTTCTTCTTTCCCTCAGGAAAAGAGATTCTTAACCTATGGCAGATTTACAGGTGCCAAACAAGGACCTGCCCAACAGTTAGTTGATCTGCAGTCTTTCTTTTCTGCCTCAGGGATACCCAGCCAATCTTTCTACTTACCAAGTATACAGACATCATGCAACTTTATCTTCTTTTGCCTTAGGACATCCCTTTCACAATTTGTTGCTCTTCCAGAAAGACTCTATTTCTTTCAGGCCCCTCAAAATAATTCCTGTTCAAGTATAAGGATCAGAACACTTCCTTTGTACTCAAGGACAGTCTTCTGAAACTTACTGCTTGTTCACCAATTTGCTCAGGTTTTCCAGATGAAGCATTTGGGGATAGAGTGGGTGTGTACAGAATTAGCTTGTTCTTGCCCTTTCCACAGGAAAGATTTGACACCTTTTCCTGTCTTTATATGCAGTTCATAACACACCAATAGTGGACCCAGCTCGAGAAAGTAATTAAAATTTTGCAAAAATGGTTTATTTTCCCCTGTGCACTATCAAAAAAAACCAAAACCAAACCAAACCAACCAAACAAAAAACCACAAGGTAAAAGCACAACGAGAACAGTCTAATGTTCAAGGCCTTCATGCTACTGTTAGAAAATGAGCTTCAAAATACATCCCTGAATTAAACAGTAGAGATATTTTAACTCTGATCTATTCTTCCTTGACTGAACCACTGAATTTTTCTGGTCGGTGGAAAGAGTCGTCTCATCCCACATGGGAGTTGTTGCTCTGAAAGTCACCATCCATCCGCACTTGTAAAATGTCTTTCTCTCTCTACTGATATATAAGGAAATTCAAATGAGTACATTCATAAATGGAAAACTTAATATTTAATAAACAGATCAATAAATAATTACATTAATAAATATATATATTTTAATTAGATATCTCAATCTACTCCTTGAGTGATCAAACCACCAAACTATTGCCTATTTTGATATAGTTTGAGACATAAGAGGGCAACCTTTTGTTTACACCTGATAATTTTATTTTTGCCAGAAGTTCTGTCCTTGGCAAGTATCTTCTTTTGCAGAGCCCACTTTTGACAACATTTTCCAAGGAAAAAGCATTTCCTCTTGTACTGCATGACCAGCTCTTTGGTACTTACACAGTTTGTGTTTTCCAACTGAATCCTTCCTTGAGCACTAAATACCATTTCTTCTGGAGTTACCACATTTTTAGAAGCATCTCCTCTTTCAACGTTGAGCTTCAAAGGGGAAATCCATCCACAGGTGCCAATGCGAGGCATGTCAGTAGTGTGAGATGCTGTGTTGTTTGTACATCTGCACCTGGCCTGTTTCGAAAACCATCTCCACCACTGCTGCCTCTGGCACTTATCCTCTTTCCCAGCCCATGATGTTTTTTTACAACCCCCCAAGGCCTTGTGTATCTGGCCATCAGGACAGCAAGCCACCAAGCAGCCATGCACAGCAACCATGTGCACAGAATTCCTTCAGAGTCCATTCCCCGCCTCCCCCCCTCCCGCTCTGATTTCTCCCCTCCTGAATATTTGCTCTTTCATACTTCATTGGAGAATTGTGTTATCTCCACGAGATGTGACCGGGCTGAGCACGGGAATGTCTGCAGCAGCACATTGCCCTCCTCCCAGAGACGCTACAATGGGACAAGTTGCCTAATTAATAGGAACAGGGCTTTTCTTGACTACAAGAAACCTAAATAAATAAAATCAATGAATAAATAGAAGAAGGAGAGATGGGGAAAGGAGAGTGGTGGAGAAAGGGGGAAAAAGAGAGAGCAACTTTTTTTTCCCCCCTTCTTCTCCTCTGAAGGAAGCAGCAGTGTCTCCTTGCAGAACGACCACCCTCAGGATACAGCAGTTGTCTTCAAATCTGTGACCATAAAAAATCATTATCTCTGTGAAATACAGCAATTTGGGAGATAATCAAACAGTGACCAGGGGGCAGAGCTGCCAATCTGAAGGATTATGCTCTGTGCACGCTTGATTCTGTCTGACCTTCCTCCGAGCCAGCTGTCAGCTTGGCGAAAACGCACACGGATCGACTCAGGGCACATTCATTAGACTGTCTTCAGTGAAGAAGTCATTTGCATAAAACCCCAGCTTTCTTAATTAGTACTTCATTTTTCCCTTGACTTATTTTGTGGCTAAGTTCACTCGTCTTTTTTTATTTTTTTTTTTCCTTTTACTTGCCGAAAAATAAAACGGGGGAGGAGAATTTTTTTCTTTTTTTTAATATGGGGGCAGAAGGGAATATGACTTGCAAATTAACTCAGTGATAATTAGCCTATTAACATTTTCAGAGATGTAGGAGGTTTCCAGATGTTGAAAAAAATAATAATAATTGGAAGAGGAAAAATTGTGGGGAGGAATACTATAGTTGAAATTTATTATCTAAACTTGTGGATTAACAATATTGAAATGTTGGGAAAGACAGTACAGTCCATGTGCTGAAAAATTTCTCTCCTTTTACAATGATACATACCCTTTACTTGTTCTCAAAGACTACTTAGGAAAATGCTACCTTTCACTCCCATGGACAAGCAATGGAATTTTTTATTGTTAGAAAAATAAAGATTTTTTTTCTTCTACTGCAGTGGACATTGAGTGAATGTTTAGATTAGGAAGAAGTTAACCGCATAACGCAGTTTTACCCAGGCTTTTCTCATGTGTAACAATACTGATGTTCACATTCCTAAAAGCTTCAAAACCACAGTTGTGCCAAAATGAACTGAACATTGTTGTATGAGTATAAATTATTCACTTAAGATGCACTGCACCTTACAGATTTAAAATTGTTATGTGATTGTTAAGGACAAACAAGCCACAAGAATCATTGCCTTGTGTTACAAACAGTGTTCAGAGTAAAGAGAGATGTCAAATTAATGCAGACATTATCAAATTTGTTCTTTAGTTCAAAGTGGATGCTAATGACGCTTGTTCTCTGTTTGATATTCTACTCTTGCCTGATGCAGTAAGGCATTTCAGAGTGTTCCTAAGTTTAATCGCAAACTTACACCTCAGTACCACTATCAGAGCGTAATTATTGTGCAAGGGGAGGGAAATCCTGAAGTGCAAACAGCATTTTTGTCACTGATGAATGAGAAACTAACAAAGACAAAAGGCATATACACCCTGCAAGGCTGCTTTTGTGGCAGCATTCTGTTTAAAATGGTGTAAAAAGCAGTAAAACTTGCTGCCATGTTTTGTAAATTCCTCATCATCACACAAGGGACCTGAGTGTATTTGGGGACATCTCTGTTCTTAGATAAATATTGCAGCTCTCCCTCTGGTTTTACAGTTCTTCTCTAATACAGGATTTAAACAGAGTTTCAAGATGAGAAAGGTGGCTGCAAGTCAGGTTGTTGAACATCTCTAGATTTGAAGCATCAGGACCAACCTTTAGAAAGCAGAATAATTCAGGTAACTGTTTATTAGTGAAATGAATAGTGCCAGGACCTGTTGTCTGGTCCTGAGGGCAATGGGCTCAGATTGGTTGTGCACATACTACTAAATAGCCTCACCCTCCCAAACAGCATAAATGTATCCAAACTGCCTAAAAGGAATTACCCTTGGCGCACGCTAAGACCCCAAATATGCAGTGAAATAATTTGGGTGAACACTAGTTGGTCTGGAACAAAACCATGTTGAAGACTGGTCTGTAGCATTATGCACAGCCACATTTCGTGCCTGTGTCCATTTCCAGCTGTGCTTCGTTTACTTGCACAGATGTGCCTTCAGCTATTCCCATTTGGGATTTTAAGACTAGTTTTGAGGTCCATTTCAAATTTTGTTCACTGTCATGTTGCAAGAAATGTACTTAAGCAATTACCTTGAAAACCCATATCCATATGTTGTCGATACTATTACTAAAAAGGTAATTTAATTACATATTCTGAAGACTATGCATACAGTTTTTTTATAAATAGGAGGAGTGCAACAGAATGTCAAGCCCTTGCTTTTGTGAGTTATACATTGGTTCAGATTAATTAACAACAGGGCATTGCTTCTTAATTTCAACTGCTGTGGTCCTGCTCCAAAGGACATTTCCAACCACACATTTTCTTTTTCTCATGATGTATAGTAACAATATTTCAAATGTGTCAAGAGCAGTTGTAGCTATGGAAGATGAATGCAAACAGCACAGAAGTCAATTGAAAGATTGTAAAGTTTACTTCAGCCATTTTTGCATTAAATTTCTCCTAATTAAATTTGGAAGAGTACTGGGACCTGCCAGCAAAAGTCTAATCTTCAAAGATTTTTATTTTTTATGTGTAGACTAAAGACACCCTATTGACTTCTAAGAGCAGTTGAGCAAAGCTGGATCAAAATAGGAAAAGTCTCTAAATGAAAAAAAACAGAGCTGGATTTTGGAGCTCACGAATATGTAGTCCCTCTGTAAATTATGCTACACTTATTTTCAGTAGGTTTAGGGTATATCCAACACAGTCTTGGCCTCCCAGCATTTGAAATCTACTGTCTGTAGCTTTTGATGCACTCCTGTAACCTTTTGTCAATCAGGGCAAATTTACTAGATTGCAAAAGTTGAAAATTATTTTCATTATTAGACTAAAAGATTCAGCAGTAATTTCTGATTTAGTTCCTAGGAACAATATTAAGTCTAGTTACAAAATTTTCTCACTACTTTTATGCCACCACATTCAGCAGATGCATTCATTCACCTCGCAGCCTTCGTAACCCAGTTCCAAGACTCCTGGCGCAGACCTATAGGTGCTTCACTCACATTATTTGGAGCTCTCTCCTTGTTCTGTTTCCCTCTGAATCACAGCTGCAATACAGAAAGGTCACGTTCTCAGATGTAAATAAAATATTGTTCCTATGACACATTCGTATAAGTCCAAGGGAAGTCATCAATCACTGGTAGTTGATTGTGTACAGTAACAACTACTTTAGGTCCTTATCAAGAAATTCATTTTGTATTTTCATTCTAGGCAAAGGTCATTTCACCTAACTTTTACAATACCAAAATGAGGCATTTAATCTGAGCTAGCTGACTATGCTCCTGCTATAGTTGGAAGGAGATGGGTGTGTCAAGACAGGGATCAATTCCAACCAAAGGAGACACCAATTTTAAAGTAGGATGGAGTATTCTCCCTAGGATCTAGTCTCTCCTTGCTGACCATCGAGATATGTCTTGACAGCTAACTTACTCAAGGAATATTATTTCTAGAAAACTACAGTTCAATGAGATGGGTCAAGGGATTAACTGCATGATTACATGGTACAGAAAGCCTTGAAAGCTTTCTTGTCAGTGCAGTAATTTTGACTTAGTAAAATAACAGTTTTACATGTACAATGTCAGGGACTATTTTCCAAAATCATTTTATCTCTTCTTTGTTTTGTCTCAGAGCATTGGGAACCTCAGAATAGTGATTCTTATTGAATAATACTTATTTCCTATGGGCGCTTAACTGAGATAGTTCCTTTTATCCATTTTGACACAGATGCACCTTAACTAACAAGTTAGGTGTGTCATCTGAGCTGTTGGTCTAGTCTCCTTCATTAGAGAATGGGGAGACACAATAAACCCTTGAGAGTGATTAATCACACATACAAGAGGCTATTAAGTCATCAGAGTTGAAATGCTCTTCTGAATGTGTCTGTCTGACTGCACAAGACTGGATACTTAAGTAAAACTAGGCTCCTAATTTTTTAATGGCTAAACTGGAATAGTTGGTTGATTACCCCTCCATATCATGTGTAGCAACACTGAATTTATTAGGATTGCCATGAAATAAAGCAGTATTGCAGTCAACAGTGATTTTATAATAAGCGCTGGTAGTTGATGGTTTCTCAAATCCTTGAGTTCTAGGTGGCAAAATACATATTGGACATTTTCTGGTGTTTTATTGCTTTCACTGCTTCTTTGTATGACACCTAATTACCTTCTGTTGCATTGTCCTGAGATTGCAATATCTTTGGGTCAAAAGGCAACTGAATTCTGGGTAAAGACTCAATGGATCACTGTTCAGAAATCTCCATGGCTGATTCCAATGAGAAAGCACTTTATAAAGCTACATGGAGATCCATGTGGAGAGTAGTATAGCTGCACCTGAATGTTTCAGAGAACAAATCTTGCTTCTAATGTTATACATCTTAGATGTTATACATCTGAGTAAGTTCTAGGTAGTGTTACCACTTCTGATATTAAATAAAGCTCAAATCAAAATGAAGTTCATACTAAAATCCATAAGGTTGGATGGTAAAGACTGGTATAATAAAAAGATGCCAAGAACTCCTGGCAAGGGGATGGAGATACACATCCCACCTTGAATCATTGTCTCACTTCAATCCTTTTCTCTGTTTCCTTTCAAATTTGTGGATACACCTGGAGAACTCTTACATATCGATATAATTTAATGACTAAATACCAAAATAGGGCTTGCTTCTTGAACAAAGCACTTTATAAACATAATAACAAATATGTGTGAAGGAAATATGCTCCTATGTCTTCACCGGATTCAAGGAATGCTTTGCGCAATCAAGACTCCTCCTTGGTAAAACATGTCTTTTCTCAGCCTTCAGCATTTCATATCATGTCTTCTCATAGATACTTATTTTGTTCCCTGAATTGCTGTGGGTTTTTTTATTGGTAGTTTCTTTACCATCTCTTCTCTTTCTGTTTTTAACCAGTAAAATTTAACTTGAGATTCCCTGCCACAGCTTAAATCCATTACATCTTTCTCTGTCCTACTTGACTAATGACAATAATTATCAAACTGTTTTTCAATGTGAATTATCTACTCAGGTTAAAATAAAACCGCAATGTCATTTGCAGTGAAAATCCTGAGTCTGGCCAACAATCGCAACCCCTGAAGTAAAATAACAGGGTTTTATTTACTAAGGTCTTTAGCCTATTCACGGGTTTCTATTGGCATTTGAAATAACATTTGGGCAAGATTTTTTTTTAATATGACTGTTTAAAAGATCACAATTAAAAAGCCTCTGTTAATACTCTGATATTGCCACCAGGATCAAAAAGGGATTAGTGCCAGCGTTCTGGGCTGCTAAAGCATGTGCATACTACTGAATGCACACTCACTGGAATGCTCATTTCCAGAGAAAAATGGGCATGGAAACAGAATTCTTTCTAAGATGCTCCAAACATCAGCCAAAGGACCAGATCTTTGTGTTTCCTTTGCACAAGGAATTTCTCATCTGGTGTAAAACTAGTATATTTGGCTCTTATGTCAGCTTTTCCTTTAATATAGCTTGAAAATCAGACGCGTTAATGCTCATCCGGGACATGATTCCTGGAACCACAGACAACCTAATAAAATATGGTACTTTCTACACTGCTCTGAGTTACTCATTGCAAGGGCTAATAACAACATAACTTGATGCTTGCTGAGATATGTTGTATTAGGACATAACTTACTGTGATGGAGATCAAATGTGTACAATTTAAATAAATAAATAAATAAATAAAAAGAGAGAGAGATAAAGCATCATAGAATCATTTTAGTTGGAAGAGACCCTGAAGATCATCAAGTCCAACCGTTAACCTGATACTGTCACTAAACCATGTCATTAGAACCTAAGAACATATTGTCATGTTACCGTTAATATCCTCAATAGTGGATAAAATCTTCCAGGAGAGAAGGCAGCAACAGGCTCAAAAATCCATGGGAATGAAAAAACACAAGAAAACAGCTGTGGTGTGCAAAATGCAGGTATGATTCCATTAGAGCAACTGCCTTGATTCCATCAGCTGAGATACTTCACAGCGTGCATTAGAAGGGATGTAAATGAGAAAGACCACCTAGAGTTCAACAGAATTATTCCAGATTTTCAACGATATAAATCAAACCAGGATTCATTTCAATAGAATTCAAATGCAACTTCAAATTATCTAGTTGCCTAGACATAATTTTCAACACTGAGTGTCAGCTAATTTGTAGGACTCAGTCACACAAGGTTTATATCAGGTCCAGAACTTCACTGTACTAAGTGGTGTTCCTACCATATAAAAGACCGGATCTTGTCCTATTTGCAGTCTGAATAAATGAGGCAGATAAAAGTCTGGGATAAGGAAAAGATATTGTCCCCTTTTCTAAAGGCACATAGCAATCAAGTGTTGCAGCGAAGGTCACATTGTGATTTGCGGTCCATAGCACATATAGGTTTTGAATCCATGTTTCAAGCTTCACAATCAAAGCAATATTTTTTAACATTATTATTATTCTTTACAAAGCAAAATATTTGTGTTGTGCTTTTATTTATGATTGGCACATGACATGGCAAAAGCAATTTTAAAAATTATGTGGCTTAACAATTCTCTGTTTAATTAATTTATCCTGTTTTTTCATTTAGAGTGATGAGGCTTTATTTTTCTTTCTTTTTTCTTTTGACAGGGGGCTTTTTGCTTAGTTATCAAATTGCAATCTTACAGAAGTCCAAATAAAATACAATAAAATAAAATTGCTACCTAAATACCATTACCTGAAATTCTGAAACATTAAGACTTCAAAAGGGTTAATTAATTACATTAGCTGTGTCATTATCCTGGCAACATTCTGCCGGAGGGTGTATAGATCTATTCAGCTGCTGAGTTTGAAAGAGCTGTGTCCTTCTCTCACAGAAGAAAATTCATCAGACATTAAAAACATAATCATTAGCAGAACATATTGTTTTCCCTCCACCAGATTGGAGAACATCAGATGAAATAATCAAAACAAATATTAAATAAATATTTTTTATAAAGTACGGAACCCAGAATTCATCACAAGTCAGAACAGATTTTTTTCCATGATAAATTTAAGTTATTTGATATTTATTGAATTTCGAGAACCAAAGTCTCCACAGTCTCACATCTTTGTAGTCAAAAGTGGGTGTAAAATGCTCATATACTATAATGATAAAATGATGCTATCACTTTTAACAGGTGTAAACAACTACATGTATTACATCTAGTATAGATACAGAAAGAATGGTAAAATAAAAAAAGGACAGCAAAGATGCTTAAAGGTATGAAACAGGTTCCGTGTAAAGGGAGATAAACTAAAATAAAACTCTTCAGCCTGGAAAGACTAATCATTTCCAGATGTGACAGAAGTCCGTGAAATCATGGCAATCATGGAAGATGTGAAGAAAGAACAATTATTTGCTAATTCTTGTACTACAAAATCTAGGAGGTATCAGATAAAGATATCAGAAGGTGGACTTAAAATAATTAAAGGAAAGTACACAGCACATCATTAAACTATGATGCTCATTGCCACAGGATGTTGTGAGTGTCATAAGTTTAAACAAGCTCAAAAAGTAATTAGATACAAACATAGAAAGAAAACCCTTCATAGACTATGATAGACAAAGAAATAACCCTCAGGTCAAGGAACTACATAGCCACAGACTGAAGGAAGCTGGAAAGATAAAATGTGGGAACATCAATGTATATTTTTCTTTCAATGCTCCTTCCCAACAAGCAGACATTATTTGCCATTGATGGAGATCAAATAACTGTCCATATTGTCTGTGGTCTTACTGAATGCATCTTCTTTTACAAACCAGTTCATAATTAGACTAAAAATTTTAGCCCTAGAGTAATATTTTTTAAATTATAAACATATCCTTATTTTCATGTGGTACTATAGTACAAACCCCCATGGATTCATCCTTTCTGCAGTGCTAGAAAACACTTTTCTAGGTCACATGATGAGGAAAACGTCAGATGATTTTGATAATTTGGGAAGATCTTTCCTGACAGAGGAACTTGGAGCTGCAGCTACCAGAAGTGGTGTGTTGGAAATTCTTTCATCTCCATCATCTAGAAAATCCAAAATGAGGGTTGCATATCCATTGTGCTATGCACCAATAACTGTGCAGTTCTGCCAGATGCTTCCTAAACAAAACAAACCTAAAAAAAAAAAACACCAACCAAAAAAACAAAAACAAACAAACAAACAAAAAAACAACACCAATCATCTATGAGCTATCAGGGACCTAGAATAAATCCTTGATTGAAAAAAAGTAATTATCCATTTTGATTTGAGCTGTACAAAAGTTGATCACAGTTATAAGCTGTTATATCCTGATGTTATTACTGATTAGTGGTGGACTTATATGGAGAAGCATTCACAGCACAAGAGTAATTCTGATTTCACAGTCTGATGTCAATAGTTCTTTTTCCTGGGCACACACAGGCACCCAAAGTAAAGCAACAATAATGCTAATATTTAAAAACTTTTTGCAACTACATAGGTACAATAATAAAGCATGAACTTTCACAAACATCTTTCATTCCAGCATAAAAGTAGAAACACAAGACATAGTAGGCAAATAAATATTTTGAAAGTATATAAATCAATCAACTTTGAGTAACATTCATGATATCTGCAAAAGTCACTGTCTTGATGCCTGGGACATTCCATGATAAAGTTCACAGCCCTGGAAATAGCTGAAGAAAAAAAAAGTGCCTCAACAAAATATCACGATTTATATAAGAGACCAAACCAGACATATTTTCCCAAGTATTATGCAGACCGTCAACTTATTAAATGTAAGAACAGTTCCCTTGTAATTGGCAGAAGTTATACCATGAAAGCTGAATGTATTAAAAGGATTTTTTTGTTCTTTCTTTTTTGCTGTTATTTGAAGATATAAATAGCAATTCCTAATGTGCTAGTGATGTAAACTGTGTGAGTTTAAATAAGAAAACTAAAAATAACATCATAGAATCATAGAATCATTTATATTGGAAAATACCTTTAAGATCATTGAGTCCAACCATTAACCTAGTGCTGTCAAGTTTGTCTCTAAACCATGTCCCCAGCATACAGATATTCCCACCAACAAAGGAAGGAAGGAATCAGCATCCTCTAAAGCCTCAGTAAATGTTTTAGCCACTAAGATACAGCACATTAAATAACACTACCTCCATTTTTTTCAAGTTTCTAGGTGGTTATTTTCAACACTATTTGGCCATCAAAGTTCTGTCTTCTCAAAATAAAAGTGCAGTATGTTCCATCTCACAGTAGGGATTGATCTGTCCAGTTAGTATTACAGATGCCATCATCAGTGTATTCAATATGCCTCCTATATGAAAGCTGGTTACCAAAGCTGAAAAGGCAGAATGGAAAATCACCTCTATGCAAAGAGGTAATGCATAAAATGTAAGCATTTTCATCATATTTTTAAGGCTATTCAACATTGTATAGCTTTTGTACCAAATCTCCGCACAGTATGGATTGTAGTTACAGTTTGTGGCCTTGATGACTGAAAAGTATGACAACAGAAATTTATTAATTATTTCCTATAGCAAACAATGTGGGAAACTGACTGCTACATGTGGAAAATAACTTACTCCACTTCGTAATACTTTCAGGGGAAGAAGAAAATACTCATGGCTGTGATTGCTTTTTCTTTCCCCTCTCACTGCTTTTCCACTGATGATATATCAGGAAAAAAAAATGAAATATTAAGTAGAAATAATGTAGAATGGCTTTCTGTTTCACCAGGGGATGACAGATGAAGTGGAGAGGATACCTGTTGGGTTTATGGAGCCAATTCATCAGCCTCCTGTTTGACCCATAGCTGTCATCTTCCTACAAATTAATATTTACCACTGTTAAAAGCCTTTTTCTTAGATGGGATGAGAGGGGAAGAAAGGTAAGGCAGGGAAAAACCCAAAAGAAAGGCTTTGTGAAGAATTGCAGGGAACATACTACATCATAAGCTAATTACAGCTCGACTTGTCCAAGTGTCACTCTGCAATGGTGAATTATAGGCGTAAGGCTGCAGCACTTCACTTTCTTACTCGTAACTAAATCAGAATCCTTTTAAGTTTTAATTAATCTGCTTAGCTTTAGTTGTGAGGGAGCAGGGGAGTGGGGAAGGAAGGCAGCTTAACCCTTCAATTGACAAGTACTTTCACAGTGTCTCCTCTTGGGCAATTTTTTCTGAAGCACCTGAGGGAGACAGCATTATCAGTCTGACGTGGGGGCCTATTAGGCAATGATTTCTTTTTTTTTTTTAATTTGCCAGTTTCTGCCTAGTCCTTTCTATTTCATTATCAAAACCCAATTAATTTTCTGTAAAAGCATCAAATTAATTACAAAATACTATGGAAATATAAAGAATGGAGAAATTTCCCTCTTCTCTCCTCCTACCCTGGCCTCATTATGGGAAACATGTTGGGCCCCTTGGCAGCAAAGCCCTATTAAAGAACTACAGACTGTCTAGCTCCTCATTTAAAATTCTGTTGGTGGTGTCAAGAGGCCTATGTGATGGGGGTAAGTCCATTTCCACCCACAGAAATCATTTTCCAATTCCCTAGCACAGAAAAATAAAGTCATAAAATCATTCGAAGTGAGACTGGAAGAAATCTTGGGAGGAAACCCAGTCCATGCTGTCTACCTGTTCACCAAAGCTTTCAGGCATGGACACACTACAACTTTTCCAGGTGATCCACTCTGTTTTGTGATGATCCATTTCATTAGAAAGATTTCCCTGCTGCAGCTTATGTTCATGTTTCTCTCTTACTTATTAAATGTGGAGAAGAGTTTTCTTTTTCTTCTTTCGATCTGACTTCTAGGTATTTGAAGATTATTATGATCTCTTCATCAATCTTTTCTTCAGTCTATTTTGTCTCTCTTTTTTCTATCTTTTCTTAATAGGTACCATTCACTGTGGCTCTTCTACTCTGGGTAGTTACAGTGATAATGGTAAAAATGGAACTCATCTACAGCCTGACTACCCTTAAATATAGACCTATGATTTAGATGCTTAAATATCAATGTTCAGTGCTATTTGAGATGTCCTACCTGTGTTTCAGCTGCCAGTTTTCTTTAGGTTCAATGCCATATCTGTTACATTTGGGCAAATGGCATATCTAAAATGGCAGTAGATACCTATATTTGATATATTTCTGTAGGTATCTCCAAGAGATCAAGGTATCACAATACTCAGTGGAAATCTGACCAATACAATTCATTGAGTCTAGAAATAGGGATTCAGTTGACCAAATGGAAGTGCTTGCTTCTGAGTAAAATGAACCACTTCTTGTCTCCTTTGACATAGATATGAATGAGATCTCCACGGACTATAATGGAATCTTAGATAGCTGGAATTTATGTAGATGCCTATAGGTAGACAAAGTTCTATGGATCTGTATCTGAGCCTGACTCCCAACTCACTCCATGTGACTCTGTCTACATATGTAGTAGGGTTGCAAAGACCGAGATTTGGGGAAAAGAACACCATGTTTGAGAGATTATCACAAAATCACAATTTCAGAAACTGTGAGTCAAAACTATTTGACAAAGCTTGACATTAAATGCCTCTGAGTTCTCACTGAGGATCTTTACTAATGGTGGGTGTAAAGGATTTGTTAAATATGAGTATAATGTTTCCATTATACCCTCTCATTTCTATACCTGCTGTAGAGGTGCATTCAGGTAGTGCCAAAGTAGATACAACTACAGCTTCTAATTGGAATCCATCTCATATAACTAGAGACTAGACTAAAGTTCATTTCTGGGTTGAAATCCAGATATGCTTTGGTGGATGCAATCACCTGGGACAACAACCATTCAGAAATGGTGCAACCCCTGTGTATGTGTTTTATGTGCTTAGGTGGGCAGTGGAATTGAGATGTTTGGGATGATATATGTGTACACAGAAAAAAAAAAAAAAAAAAAAGACAGGTTTACCATTTTGATTATAAGTTACAGGAGTGATTTCCATAACTAGTATAAAGGTTCACTGCATTTTGGTTAAACCTACAGTTATATTGACCAAATTGTGTTGGCCTCCTTCTTAAACCCCTTTGATTTTGTGTTTCTTATGTAATCAATGTACTAAGTGTTGAATGAAGAATGCTTATTGCCAAACAAAAGACAATGCTCTGACCCGAGAATCCACTATCTTAAAGCATCTCAACTTTCCAGTAATGCAGCAGCCCTATTTTTGCTCTGAATTGTCCTTGTAGACCACAATTTAAGCAACAGGAGTATGTGGAGCCCTAAAGCCAAAACAGCTCCATTTGGCAGCTGATACATTCTCCTTAAGGCTATCTGAGCACAAGTAGCTCAAACACTCAGAGGACTGCAGGAAAAACTGAATGTTGCTTCTGTAAAGACTAGGGTTTTTCAGGCAACTCAGGAAGGATAAAGATGGAATGAAAAGCCCTAGAGAGCTGAATTTTTTGATCTTGCTTCTAACCGAATGGTGGTGATCGCTAAAAAGGTCACTCCTACGAGCAGCAATTCTTTTATCCAGTGTGTCTCCCCTCCAGACAGTAATAATAGTAGCCAATCAAGATTTGCAAGCAAGGCAAAGCAAGGATTCTTGGCCATTTTCTGGCAATTTCCAGACTGCTGTCATTCCTGTCGATGAGGAAATTATGTGGTAATGGAATGACATTTTCAGTGGTCCTAGTTCTGGTCCATGTCCTGCTCACCTAACTGCTGTTATAGCAGGGCTCAGGAAATCTGCACTGGTATTCAGGGTACTTGATAAATGTAAGGAAAACTATATTCATTTTGATTGAACAGGGAGAAAAATAACTTTGAAAGAAGGAAAGCAAATGGAAAAAGGTGAGAGTTGCAACACGCCTGCCGAGTAGTCAGTTTGAGAGAGGAATTTATTACTGTGCAGGAGGCTTTTGCATCAGTTTTCTCTCTCTTCTGGTGAACTATGAAGTTTCATTTAAGTTACACCCTTTTGTGCAGAGGCCGTGTGTAAACCAGAGCATATTTAACTGACAAGCTTGTCTGATGGCAAAAGATTAATCTCACCCATATTTAGAGATGATAATATGGATAATAATATCTGAATTAGCTATATTCTCTCATTTATAATCCGTTGGAAGAAACTGGCATTCTAGATCTCAGATTGTCTGAAATATTTCAGATGTTTACCAGAAGAAAGGTGAATTAAATCTTTCAAGTACCTTTTCATCAGAATTGATCCTAAAAGGAGCCCAGGATGACTAGCTCAGATGTGTATGTCAGTCCAGCAGAAAGCCATATTTATATGAGATGGATACATGCTTAAAAATAACATTCTGCCTATTCCAGTGCTACCTGAATTTACCTCTGCCATGGGTACAGAAATGAGAGGGCAACAATCTATGTCCATTCTCATTCAAAAAAATGTTTCAGAAGCTATCAGTCAGCGAGAAATACATAAATAGATTTAGAAATATTGGTTAAAACAAATTCTACTCACTTATAACCTAGGGAAGTCTTGAAAATAAGATCCAGTCTACAGTTTCTACAATGCTACTCATTCAATTGAGCTGGGCAGATTTATACCAGCTAAAGATTAGGATCAAAATATAAGCCTAACATCTTTAAATACTTTAATTATTTATCCAAGGCTGTTTTGACTTGCCCTCTGCAGTTGGCTGTGAGTCAGAGGAAGCCTTAAGTAGTATATTAGCAATTATTAGCCAGCTTAAGCTTTCACTGCATATTAGGCATCAAATCAGACTTTTTTTTTAATTCTTTTAATTATTATTTTTAGAGAATGGAACAAAATGTCTAATTTATCTCTGCAAAATAAAAGGCTAAAATAGTGCTTTGGGTAAAAATGTCCCATTTACATGCCTGCCAGAAGTTGAGGAGAAAAAAAAAATATAAAGAATCAGCATGGAGAAACATTTCTCAACTTCAAAGGGCTGCATAAACATTGGCTGATGCTTGTTTCACCACCCGTTGCTCATATTTGATGATGGAAAGTCATAGTCGGTTAGGGGGCCGAGTGTCAAAGACACCTTCATCTGGATATTTACTGAACTCTTACCTTCCATTTTCCTGATTCCTGAGCTGCTGGGAGAACTGCTGTAGTCCAATGGTCCTCTTCGTCTATGGTCTGCAAAGATTAAGGTTCTTAAGCAACGCTATACATTTAAATCTTGCTGCACAAAATAGTTTATTCTCTTACAAATTTGGAAGAATTTATTTCAGTCTTACTCTCCTCTGAACCAAATATAAAAGACAGGTGACATCTAGTTGACGGACTCAATAGCAAACAAAGTCAATGTCAGCTCATTCCTTCATTTGCTGTTAGCTACAGAAACCTGGTGTACATTATCTAGTAGATTGACTAAGCAGTCTGGAGTGTCCTTTTGACTTTTTGTTACATACTTGACTCCCAAATGCAATGGAAGAGATCAGCATCTTTGAGCACAAAGGTTCAGACACAAAAGGGACCTTAGGTGAACCTATTATGGGACATAATTAACTAAGTAAATTAACATAATTAATAAGTAAATGCAAATTACTTTGAACAGTTTTGAATGTCTCATTTTTATTTTGTCTGCAATGAGTTAGTGAACAGGTGTATGTCAAGCTTAGAAAGAAAAAACTAAAAAATCTCTACCTATATAGATGGGAAATTTTGCATTATCTGTATACTAATACGAAGACAGGATTTAAGGGGTTAGGAAGACAGTTGGGACAGATGGTGAATAGTTTCCGTTTAGCTACTAAATTACTGGCATTATGCCTTCAGATGCTGTCCTAGAGTCACCACACTGAACCGCAAGGATTTCAGGTATTTAAGGAACGAACTCATTACACTGAATTCTCCTTTTCTCTGATGAGAAACCCCTCTGTAGTCTCTTGACCTTCCAAAGAGGGTGGTTGGAAACTAACATCTCATCAACAGCTGTCCCTAGCACACACTATCCCATTGAACTTTGCCTGTGTGTTATCTGGGAAAGCATTAGTCCGGTTTGCTATTTTAGAGACTGGACTAGCAGCTCCACATTATGGACACTCATAAGACAATATCAAACTGCACATCCTGGCCCAACTTGCTTTACTAATGTATCTCTAACCACAGGAAAAGAGCCAACTCAGAGCATCTAAGTTAATCTTCTGTTTTCAGTTGCCTGCTAATATGTTTTAAATTATGAAATGTTCATACAAGGATTCTAAAGAGATTAATCTACATCCTGGAGATTAGTTTCTTAAGGTAGCAGTATATAGATAGCTGAGGTCATGAACACCTATACAGATCAGCTTGATCTGTGTTTTCCATAAGAATATTTGAAAGGCAAAAGATTTTTTTTTAAATTAAACCAACAGATGGACAGCTAAGAAAAGTAGCTTATTCAGTATTTTAGAAAGTAAATGCAAAGAATAATGTATCAATGTTTTGAGGTATACAAATAGTACTAAGACACAACAGGATGACTAACAGCAGTAAGCTAAAAGCAGGAAAAAAATTCTTCATGTGACCTATTCGGGTATAATAACATTGCAGAAGAAAGCACTGGTAGTTTGAGGTTCCCAATTGCTGAATCCAAGTTGTGTTCAGCAAAGGCTAGGAAGCAGCACAGACAGGTGCACTTTGATGAGATCCTCAGTGTTTTTGTAGCTGACATCCTTGTGGGGAAAAAATAATGGCATATATAGTACCATCTCCTCTCATTTTTCTTCTGTTTTCTTCTCCATGTCCCTCATTCTTGTGCTGTTCTTGCTAATGCTTGGTAGGGGTAGGTGATCTGCTGTAGTATATACAACACTGGAAGGGATAATAAATCTGCCTAAACCTGGTTGGTGGTCTTCAAAGCACACACTGGTGCTTCCCTAAGCTCCACGTTTGAGGACCATGGTAGAGACGCTCAAGCCAGGGTTGCAGAGCATAAGAAGTACATCCTCTGAGGCTTTGCACTGTGTCTCATCTGTAATATGGTCACACTGTGCCAGTGAGGTGTGTCTTACAAGTTGGGAACCACTGAAACAAAAGACCCAAGGTTTTTCAGCTTTGTATACTTTTCAGTTGTACTCTTTTTTTCAATCTGATTTTATCCTCAGTACAAATCTTCTGGAATAACCTCTAAATATGGAGTTGGACTACGTGATCTTCATAGGCCTCTTCCAACTGAACTATTCTATTTTAATATAGAAAATGAGCAAAAATTTTAGCACTTTTATTTCCATAGAAGCATGTGGTCTGTAACACAATCTATTTCACAGTTTCTTTGGTCTTCAGTTTACTGCAACACATCAAGGACATTCTGGTACCCTTACATGGAAAATAGTTTGTGGTGCCCTTAAACTGAAATCAATAGGACAATCCAATAAACACAAACGTCAAAGGGTACACCTTTGTTTCAGATTCAGTCATGAAAGATGAAATTGAAATTCCACTTAGGATAAAAAGGAAGTAACCTTTCTTGGCACCAGTAATTAGAATTGGGGATGGACCCAAAAATCCTACTTTTATTTTGAACCAGTCTGACAAACAGTGCAAGTAACAGAACCAGAAAAGACAGAGCGCTTGGCAAAAGCCTGTAAAATGGCAAAATCATTGAGACTGTGGGTTGTTATAAAACATGCAAGGAAGAAATACTCCCCCAAGCAGGACATGTCAGCTGCATGGGCATGGTTTAGAAA
Organism: Patagioenas fasciata; assembly: GCF_037038585.1. Classification (NCBI taxonomy): domain Eukaryota; kingdom Metazoa; phylum Chordata; class Aves; order Columbiformes; family Columbidae; genus Patagioenas; species Patagioenas fasciata. The sequence continues at coordinate 121,270,861 of NC_092522.1, read as the reverse complement.
ACCACTTACTTAAAGACTATGACTTATGAACGTCTGAGATGGAAGCAGAATAAGTGCCATAGGGGTGTAGTACAGATGAGAAATGAATTAAGCACAAATGAGGAGGAGAAAACTGAAAGAGTCAAGGAAAGTTTCTGAGGTGGAAGACGACATGCCCTAGGAAGACATGGAAAGTTCGGATGCAAAGAATTTCTCCCTACGGTCACAAACCTTGTCTATTATGTTTTACACTATTTCAGGAATTAGTTTAGAGGACAATGATTTAGTAGCTTGCAAAAATCTTTGTTTTCAATAAGTAAACACTATACATATACCTATATCTATATTTATACCTAGAATTGCTAGCATACTGATGCTTATATCCCTATGTACTTATATCAGTGTATACAGGGAAGTAAATTATTGCAGTGTGGTTTTGTATGGTACTGTAAATCTTCTTCAAAGGGATTGAAATATTTATGAAAAAAGATAAATTAATTAGGGACACAAAGATGAGTCTTCTGATGCTAGTTTTAAATTATGGTTTGGAACACAGGCATTACAGCCATGGACTTTCTTCTTCAGTCATTCTTATTGCAGGTTGGGGCTTGCTTATATATGTATACATTAAAGAGACAATACCTTTTGAATCAAAAATGAACATAGTTTTTTAAAGCTTTCAATTTTTCCTAATCTCTCAGGAAAGAAAATTTCCATCTTCTTATCTGAGATTGCTTCTAGAAGTAAAACAATGTTATGAAACAAACAAACAAAATGTTTAAGAAAGATAAAATAAAGGAATTTTTCAGTTATAGCTTTTTTTGATGTCCTCATAACATCATTTTTACAGTTTCACTTAATAGAAATACCAGTTTGGAAGAAGCAGAAAGAACTAACTGTGCAAAGCAGAATACCCAGTTCTTTCCCAGGGGTGCCTATGACATCAGTATTCTAATAAGTCATGATAAAAACAATGTTTCATATTCATAGACCTAATACGGTCTGGATTTCTGAAAATAAGGAAAATAGAAGGGTGATTGCCATCAGTTCGCATGTATGGGTACCCAGGAGGAATATAGAGACACTGTCAGAGCATGCAGGAATCAGGGTTAGGAGTCCACGTGGAAGGTGATTCTGACAAAAGACTCGAATGCCAACAAGAAGGACTCCTAAAAGTGCATCAGTAACAGAAGGAAGACCATGAAAAATATTGGCCTGCTGCTGTATGGGGCAAGGGAGCTGGTGACAGAAGACACAGAAAAAGCTGGGGAAACTCCATGTCACCTTTACCTTGATCTTGACTGATGAGATTTGCCTTCAGCAGCCACAGGTGTCTTAGAGGAAAAGAAAAATCTGGAGCAAGAAGGACACAGTGAGTGGAGAAAGACCAAGTTAGGGAACATTTAAGCAAACTGCACAAACTTCAGTCCAAGAGGCCTGACAGGATGTGCCATGAGTACTGAGGGAGCTCATTCATGTCACTCTGAGGTCATTCTCAACTACCTTTCAAAGGTCATGGCCATTGAGAGACATCTTTGAGGACTGGAAGAGAGTAAATGTCACTCTTCCAGAAAGGGACAGAAGGAGGATCCAGGGAAGTACAGGATGGTCAGCCTGTCCCCACAAAGGTGATGGAGCAAACTATCCTGGAAACCACTTCAAAACAGGAAAGACAAGAAGGTGAATGGTGAATAGTGAATATGGATTTATGAAGGGCAAAACATTCCTCCTCAACCTTGTAGCCATGAAGTGACTAGCTCAGTGGACAAGGAGAGAGCAGTGGATATTGTTTATCTTAACTTTCAAAAAGCTTTTGATGCTGTCTGCCATAACATCACTATAGACAAGTAGGTCAAGTATAGGCAAGATAGGTAGACAGCGAGATGGATTGAAAGTTAGCTTATCTGCCAGCCTCAGAGGGTTGTCTGGGGGCAAAAAGTCCAGATGAAGGCCAGTCACTAGCAATGTATCTCAGGGGTCACTACTGGAACCAATCATGTTTACCACCTCTAATGACCAAGACAATGAGGCAGAGTGCAAGTCTACAAATGATACAAAATCAGGAGGAGAGGCTGATGTGCAAGATAGTTGTGTTGCCATTCAGAGGGACTTTGACAAGCTGGAGAAAAGGATCAACAGGAATCTCATGGAATTCAGCAAAAAGAAATGCCAGATCTTGTGCTTGTGAAGAAATAACCCCGTGCACCAGTACAGACTGGGGAATGAATGATTGGAAGTAAGATTGACAGGAAAAGACATGATGGTCCTGGTGGACAACAAACTGAACATGACTCAGCAATGTACTCTTGTAGTAAAGGTGGCCAATCACGTCCCAGGCTGCTTTAGTCAAAGCATTACCAGCAGGACAAGGAAGTTGATCCTTCCCCTACAGTCAATGATGGTGAGAAATACATGGAGTATTGTGTCCAGTGCTGAGCAACCCAGTGCAAAAAACAAGGTGAACATACTGAAGAGAGCCCTGCAAAGGGCTATATCAAGACAATTTATGAGGATGACTGAAAAATGCCTGATGCTGCGTGTGTTGATACTGGTTCTAACAGAAGAGGAGCTGTCACTTTCTTAACAACTCCTGTGCAACTCATTTCTGCTGTCCTCTCAGAGTCATCTGAGTGAACTAAAATATTTTGAGAATCTTCCATTTCTGTTTCCCTGTCAGCTTCTATTGTGATGCTCCACTTAACCAGTTTGAATCTATGTTTATGATGAGACAGTATGGAATTTTATTGACATAAGCTTAGACTGACCGCAACATGGATATGCAAGCTGTGCAAAACTCTCAGTTTTTTATCTTTCTGCATGTCTATGTTCTGTGCATGTTGTAAAGTGGAAATGTAATCTGGAATAACCACAACACTTTTTTTGGTTTTTTTTATAGTAAGTATGCTCTTACCTCATCAGTAACCCCATTTGAATCCATGAAAGAAGCTTTTATTGAGAATAGAATACTATTTTCTTTTGGATATTCGTCGTCTGCTTAGTGACCAAAATTAAATGTTCTTTTGTGGATATACCTAAGGCTTTCCATTGATAGTGAAAAAATCCAGACATAATGTGAGCGTAGAGAATATCACCTGCTTTAATCCATGAACATTGTAAACATTCCCTGGACAAATTAAGTCGATATTAACTGGCCCTAAGGTGTCATAGCAAAACATAAGGATTTTTTTTTTAATATTAATTTCCTCATATCAAATAGAAAGAATATCAGAGAAAAGAAAATGTGTGACTTGGAGATCATTACATCATTGCCTTTCATTGGCTGGAAATACATGTAGGCCTTAAACAACGAGAATTGTTTTGGAAAAATTTGAAATAGAGATTGCCCTGGAACAACTGAGGCTTTTGAAACTTGTTAGAATGCATAAACAGATTCAGATGAGCTCTCCAGAAATATTTCATGACTCATGATTATGACTCAAATAATGTTTTCAGTCTCTAACAACTGGCACTGGTGCAGACCCAAGATATCACAATTAGCCTAAGACGTTTCCCAGTAAACAAACACAATATTGACTTCAGTAGATGAGAAACATGCTAGGAAAGGAGGACAAGTACAGAGGAAGAAAGGAAGAGATTACATAAGGTGTTTATAAACAAAGGTGGTGAATTTCTATAGAAATAGCCTTGTGGATTCAAAAGGGAAAGATACATCTTTTCCTTGGAAGAAAAAGACTGTTTAGTTTACCTCCAGACAATGAATACACAATACATTTTTGGTACTGCCTACTTGGGTAAACTTGACTCTAAAAGCCTAGCTTAGATAGATTTTAAACAATGATTGGAAGTGAGCGCAGGTTATATGCTATAATTCAGAAAGACCATGAAACCCAGTATTTATACCAGAATCTGAAATTTCAAGAAAGGATATTTTAAATACCAGCAAAAATAAATTTTCCAAGGGCAAGTTATCCTGAAGACTTTCCTTGAAAAGAAATAAATTTTAACAGTTAGATCCTCTCAGGTCTAGCAATGTAATCTGCAATACCATGGGACAGGAGAATTTCTTCTTTGTTTCTGGTTCCAAAACAACCCATTGTGTATTCTTGAATAATACTACTACTTTTTTTTTTTTGGGTAGTGGTATTAGCATCAGCATCCAAATTATTTTAAGAAGCCCTAAGAGATCCTTAGATAAAAACCATTATAAATACAAAAAAATAGTCTTCTTTCATTATTATTGTACCAATAATCTTTGCTGCCATTGACACTAAATTTTTTACTTGTAGCACCAAGATTACAGGGAATTTTATTGCAATACCACACATTTTTTTGGCGCCATTGCTTGAACACCTTTCACACACTGGGAACTTTTTAACATCACCAGGATCAACAGAACACTTGTTTACTGTACAAACAAATAATTCACTCTCTACGGTATCTAAGCAAATGTTTAAAATCTTAAATTTATGATCTATCGTTGAAAATCCCAGTTGCAATTTTTGCAAAAACTGGAACATATTTCTTATTTGTGAATCATTAAGTTATTGCAAGCTGTTTGTGGGTCATTTGTTTACAGAGTATTGAAAGACAAGGTGCTGCTCACCAGAACTGGTAAATATTACAAAGTATCTATGAACATACGTTTTGAATACAAATTAGAAAAAAATCCATTACATATGCAATTTCCTTTTTTCATTTCCCACTATATACTCAGCAATATTATTGAAGAAACAGAGTTTTATAAAAGCTCGTACAAATGCTCATTTTCTCAGTCTATGATCCAACACAAGGAAATACTGATAAGGTTATCTGCTTCTTTTATTTGACTTATTAATTTTGCTGAATATATTCAAAGACATGGTGTATCCCTCAGAATAGACAATGCAAAATCCAACATTAAAAGGGGAAGGAAAACATGCTTATTGTGCAGTGCTGTGGTAGGTTAGGTTTTAAACTTCAGAACTGCTGGTGTTCACAATTTCCGAGTAGCAATTATTCAGTATCTCCAAAAAGTAGCTTAATGTACACTGAAGCAACTCAAGTATCATAGTTTCTTTCATACGTCCTATAAAGCATTTCTACTCATTAAAGGAAAAATTATTTTTTTAGCATAAGGTCATTAGGAAAATATAAACTAACCTACACCATTTTACTGCTAGAGAAGTTAGAACCTGATTCAGATTGATTTATTTCCTGCTTTTTGAAAATGCTAGTAGAAGAGCTTGTTCTGTAGTGATGTGTATTGCCTTATCCTATGAAGTTATAAATAACTGAAATGTTGGAAGTAGATTTATGCAATTTACATGTACATATATAAATATAATAGTGTGAAACTCTTTATTCATATTGAAAAAAAAAAATTTGGGAGAGGTTTTGAGGAGAAACAGATCATCTCAATGAATTTCTGTGCGGAAATAAATGCACACAAGCAACCTATGGGTCAGATGTTTTTAGGACATGTCAGACTTAGTGAGCAGGAACAGCTAAAGTATTCAGCACCCACCACTGTCCTGTTGTACATGACCATGTTTAAGACATACGCCCGAGACCTGTAGATGTCACTTGCATGTGGTCATTGGACATGCTTAGAAGTCCCAGCTCTTATGTATTGCAGTCTCCGACTGAGCTGCTGTGACATCCAACACATTTATTGTTGGAAGAATCATTCAATAATATCCACCAAATCTTCACATTCCAATGAAAGAATTCCCTCTGGTTTTGGTTTTTTATGTTCTGTTTTTTGTTTTGTTTTGTTTTGTTTTATTTTGTTTTCAGAAACAAGGTGCATTGCGAAAGAGTGAAAAATAAAACCTTTTAATTCCTACACGTTGCCATGATGTCTCTCTTTTGTTATTTGTTTCGTTTTATGTAAATAAGCTGAAGACAGGTTGAGAGGGTTGAGCTTGTTCAACCTGGAGAAGGCTCTGGGGAAACCTTATAGCAGACTATAAGAAAGCTGGAGAGGGACTTTTCTCAAGAGCATATAGTGATAGGACAAGGGGTAACAGCTTTACACGGAAAAAAAAAAAAAAAAAAAAAAGAAGGTAAATTTAGATTAGGTATAAAGAAGAAATTCTTCCCCATGAGGGTGGTGAGGCACTGCAACAGGTTGCCCAGGGAAGCTCTGAATTCCCCATGTTTGGAGGTGTTCAAGGCCAGGTTGGACAGGGCTTTGAGTAACCTGGTCTAGTGAAAGGTGTCCTTGCCCATGACAGGGGGGTTGTAACTAAGTGATCTTTAAGGTCCCTTCCAATCCAAGTCACTCTATGATTCTATATATGTGTGTACCTAACTAATATGTATACATGCATATTAGGTTCTATAGACACAAAAATGTGTGTGATCGTATCCATGTTCGTTGTCCCAGACCGGACATTTGTAGATAGGTCTCATTGGAAATACTGAGGGCTAAAAGGGCATGAAGTTTAAATAATTCTTATACCCTTCCCAGTGGTTCATCACTCCAAGTCAAGTTCAAGATTTTTTGATTACATATCTTTAGGGAAAGTCACAGAGCTGCAGCTTACTTTCCCTTAGGTATTTCACTAAAGTAGGATATTTTATGACTAGTTGGAATTTCTTACCAGTTATCATATAAGACTAAAGCTACTGAACAAAACAACCAACCAAGCTCCATTTAAAATCAAAATGAGATTTTTCAGTGGCCAGGGCTGTATGTTTACCATGTGTATAAAGTACTTTCAAGTGATGCTTCAGGCTTCTGCTATTTGCATAGGGTATTTCTGCAGGTGTCATAACTGATTCTAATATGGCCTTTGTATGGCAAATTTGGGGTCTTTGTTTAAACAAACAGCTTTGATTATCTGTGCTTACACTGAATGATCCCATTCCACAAGCTCTTCTGTTATCCTCTCTGCTCGGGCCTTTTAGAATCTTACTCAAAATACTCTGAGATTTTCTGATTTTGTGTTTTGCTTCTGTGATAGGGATCATCTAGTGTACCTGAGATTTCCAAGAAGCTGTAGTATTTTTTGAAACTAGAAGGATGGAATTTTTTTTTAAAAAAAAAAGACCTGCAGGATGTCTCTCCTGATGAAGCTTTGAGGAGAGATAGCTGGAAATTATCATCTATTTAAAAAAAAAAAAAATACGATGTTCTTTCACATGCAAATTGCCAGAGATCCAACTCACATAGTTCATATCCCAATAGGAGGAACTACAGTAGAGCTGACAGATGTCATCAGTTGACTTAGATGACTGCATAAAAATTCACAACGTAAGTCTTTTATCTACAAACCCTGCACGTTTTTTAAAAGAAAAGTGCCAGTGGTTATAGGCTGCTACTTTGACTGCTAAGCCTTTGTCACCTGCAATTCCATGGATAAACAGTTCTGAATTATGTGTCTTGTTAGACTTAGTCAAAAATATCAATAATTGTAATATAAAATGTTAAAAGTCGTGGATTTTTAAAACAGAAAGAACCAAGAAAATACTGTTGTGCATGCATGTTTCTTTATGATCCAATGTGCAACACTTTTATAGGCTCTATGTCTGAAAGGAGGTATATATAATGATGTTTAATGTATAGTTGAGAGCAAAATTATTACAGTTTTATATATAGTGAAGCCATATAACAAAAGAGCAGTAGCTAGTGTTTGCCCTTATATGAGATGCAGTCATATAATAGAGAGCCTTAAAGCTAGGGTTTACTGTACTTTGGGAATTAATCACATAAACTATAAATTGGGTTCAACAGGCTGGCTGGGTAAATAGGCGCAGCTAATGAGGACACTATGAGATCTTATAAGAGCGCTGACTGCCCCAGGACAAAAGTGCCGAGCTGCACCTGATGGAAAACTAGAAGACATCAAAGCATAAAGGATTAGTGCTCTCACAGTGTTGAGAAATGGCCAGGGGGAGATTCACCAACTTATTACCCACATCCAAGCTAATCCTGTTATCTGCAAATTATGACTGTGTTCAGGAACTGCCACCACCTAAACTTGCAGGAGACTAATTCTGTGTTTACATGGACAAAAGTGTGGGGAATTTTCATCTGGGCGAAGAATATAAGATATGAGAATTTTTAAGGGTTTCCTTTGTATCAAATGCATGAAGAAGGGAAAATATGAAATTAGCTCTTTAATGACTAATCTGTATCCTAACGGGTATCTTGTAGGGCAGAATTTCTTCTCTGAGAATACAGGGCAAAAGTCACATACAATTTTTTCTCTCTTGTTTAGTTGGAATGTAGTTACACTTTTCTAAAAGAAAATCAAAATACATTGGAAGTACTTTGAAGATGAGAGGGATTGATGGTTCCCCAATATCCCTGCCCAAGAAATCTTTTGTGCAGCGAATATCTGCCTGATGTTTTTTTCAGTGCAATGAAAGAAAGTGAAAAATATCCCAAGGTCCTTGCTGGCACACCACAAAATATAATTCATTATCCAGCCTAAGGTATGTGAATAGGATCTTTTTCTTTTTTTTTTGGAGAAGGTTTATAGTTACCGGTGCTAGAAATCTGATCTTTTTAATACCAAAGATCCACCTGGTAGAGTCAGCACTTATGGTGAACAATAAAGCATACTTTTCAATTTGAATAAAACAGATAAAGACCCAAACAGTACCTCTTGGAGCAGATAATTCCAGGGAAAAGCAGATCATTAAGGGAAAAGGTCTCCAAGTTGTATTTAAACTGAATATGCAATATGCTCCTTCCAGTGGCTCATCAGTGGCAAGCATGGTTGCCTCCAGGGTAGAGTTCAGGCACGATTACCCAGGCAAGCCCATGGCTAAGTATTTATATGGCATTAAGGAACACCCCCAGCACACAGATCTTGTAGGCAAGGATTTATCCAGATATCTAAGGGAAATGATTCATTTTGTAGGTTTTAATTTTTAGGGATTCAAGAATGCTAAAGTGCTCGGTGATACAAAAAAATATCATTGGAAAGATGGCATTGCCCACAAGCTTCCCTTGGCTTTCTTACTATTGTTGCTGTTTGACAACACCACACCTACGTTGGGAGAATATTGCAATTAATATCCTCCCATTAGCAATGAAAAATAAGCACCCTGGTGAGTCAAAGCTTGTGATTACCTGATGTTAGTGAATCTCAAGTAAGGACTAGGGGAAGACTGGTGTGATGATCCCAGGGTACTTGTGGAAACAAATTAACACCCTTGGTTTGCTTACCAGCCCCTTCCCACTTGTGTCCTTTCTAACCCTGGACTCCTCTTTTTCTTTTCTCTCAGCATCATCCAGTCCTGCAGTAAACAGACTCTCTCACCAATAAACACCTGAACTATCTACTAATTTTCCATACAGATATTAATGAATCCTCCTTTGTCCGTATACATGTCTCTCTTGATACCGGATACATGATCAGGGCACACATCAAGACACAAGCATTCATTGGGTAATTCTACAGTTTCGTTAATTCATATAAAGGATATAAACTAAAAATTCAGACACTGAGATCTCTCAAGGACCTCTTGATTTTATTTAGGTCTTTCTTTTGCAGAGCAAATAATATTTAGCAATTATTATTTTTTTACGTATAAAAATGTTTCACTTCTAGGACATTTGGGTTTGGGTTTTCTGTTGTAGTTTTTTGTTGTATTTTTTAATAAATACGTATCTTCCTTGAGTTTTGATTCAGGTAGTTTCTTAATAGTTCCTTAATCTTTTTTTTTTAATTTTATCTTTCTTAAAAGTATGCAAAACCACACTGCAATTAAAAAAGGTTTCAATTGTTGGATTCAAAGCCAAATAATTTAATTTTATCAGCGTGAAATGTTTTATTCAATTAAAAATAGACATAGATGACTTTTCAATGTGCCAAAGAACATTTTGCAGTTTGTTAAACTCCCTATGAAATTTGGAGATCCATTATAGCCTCTTCCCTAGCCAGGTGTTTCAGACATCAGAGTGCTCTCAATGAAGTAAAAAAAAGTTTCTGCTAAGACAGGTGGTTAGAAAACAAGTTAGAAAACTGTTGAATAAAGAGGGAGAGATTTACAGCCATTAAAAAATAGACTAATTATAAGGAGCACTGATGATCATATAAAGGTCTGCATGATTGTCTGACTATGGGCTGAAAAATACTTCATAGTTCTTCATCTTCTTTAAACCAAAACAATGAAATGGAAGAAGACAAAATACTGTACATTCAAAATATGAAGAAAAAATCTGATTCCTGCCTGGAAACTTCAAGTAACAACACAGTAGTCAAAACAACTGTTTCTCTTCTGGTTTTAGACTTCTACTAATCAAATGGGAAGAGAGAATGAAAATTCATAATATCCACTAATGATTTTACTTTGTTTTTGATTTGACATTCTCAAACAAAATTTTGGATGGCAGAACAAAAATGGTGCTAACAGCTAAATAAAAACGCTGAGTTTGAAGTTATTATTTATAGAAATGTTGTATTGAACATGAGACTGGGAGTTTTAACAAAAGCAAAAGGTTTTATTAAACATTTTCTGATTTCAAACACTTAATATATTTGGCTCAAATTTCAGGTTGCACCTGTTATTTTCTTCTGACTGCTTGCCATGGTTTTCTCTATGCAACCACCCAGTAAATTCATAGGCAATAATCCTGATATGCTTTACTATTTTATTTTTCAGGAATACAAATCACCTCTTGGCAAATCAAGCTATCATAGGAATTCAAAAAAATCCCAAGCCTTAGTTACTTCTAAACGTCTTGATTCACAACACATGGATCCCAAAATTCACCAAGGTTCACTCAAAATGCATAAATGACGGCTTATGGCAAGAAGTCACTGATGATCCCAGAGTAGATATGTATAATTTTCTTTGGCCCTGGACAGACATCAGCTCCATGTGTTCATCCTTGCATTATTCAAGTAGCATGTATGTGGTTATGTAAGCAACTTTGCTAGCTGAAGAAAAGGTAAAGCTATATATGTCAATAATTCCTCTGCTTCCATCTCCCCAACTCCCAACAGATCACATAAGAAAATGCTGAAATTACTTAAATTATATTCTTTGGGTTTAAAAGAATATGTTTTTCTCTGTTGTCCAAAAACGTGAGAACAGTGGAGTCCTTATCTTGCCACTAAGTCCTCCTGGAATGGGAGTAAAACTAAGTCTACAAAGTATCTTGTTTCTGTTAAGTAAATATTTTGCTTTTATTTCCCAAAGCTATGGAAAATGTCAATATAACAAATTTCAAACTGCTGAAGAATTTTGTCTTTGTAGCTGCAGAACTATGACACCTTTACATTCTCTGTATTGATGTTTTATGCTTTTGAGAACTCATCTTGCCCAGAGAAGCAACAGACAGTTTACCTTTAGTGTACGCATTTCAGGAACATGTGACAAAACATTTACCTTACGTAACCCCAAATGCTTGAAGTTAGTTCTCAAAATTATATCCAGTCAGGTTCATGGCATAAGAATATTTACCTCAAATAACGTTATATGTTTACGCTGTAGGTAGCTGTGATTGAGCTCGTCAGTCTATGTAGTCTATTGGCACTGTTACTGTGCAACTCCTCATCAAAAATATATATCTAAAAGGCTGAATCTCTTAAAGATGTCTCAAGTTAGGTTAGGTGAATTTCACTTTTTCTGACCATTTCTTCTTTTTTTTTTCCAAGCCACAAATGTTCACACTTCATCTTTTGGTTTTCTATTTCATAATAATCTTTTCATACCCAAAATACAAATGTTTTCGTATACTGGCTAGTGTACAGCTTCAAATTTTATGTTTGTCTAATGTTCCAGAAGGTTGAAATGGGGATAAAAGTAAACACTTGGTTCTTATTCTCCCTTCATTGTCTGGGAGATTCACAGTTTTTGTTGTATGATTAAAACATTTTTTAAATCGCTCATCCATTGTACAGATGTCCATGAGTAGAATAAATATTTACTTATATCAATACTATTGCTGCTATTACCATCATGAAAGGTTTCCTCCACTGAGAAGACGTGATACACTGCTAGGTGATGTGCAAATATGTGACGCAGGTCATTATAATCTGAAATAGCCAGCTGTAAAATTAACTAGCTAAAGTGAGTGTTGCCATCTTGTTCTTTTGGAGGGTGACCTTGTGTGGGAAGGGAATTAGAACTCAAAGTCATGCAAAAAAGTCTATAGTGTCCTCAGTGACTTCTTCAAAGTCACAGTTTCTTTAGCCACATACAAGCTCTTTCCTCCTGCACCATTTTTTCCTCCAGGGTATGTCCACAGAGCAACCAGGAGATACAGTTTTGTATGGGCCTGAGCTAAAATGAATCTTGTTCTTAAGAAACAGTCCTACAATGAAGCCTTCTGAGGTTCCTGGCTTTGGCTTTAGTACTGCTGAAGCAGAACAATTATAAGCTTATGAGCTAAAGAGTGGACAAACATTTCGTTCTTACTACAGTTAGGATAAAATGCAAAATGTTATCTGAAAATTTCTTACTTTTTGCTTTAGTGGCAGAAAATGCTACCAAATATTTTAAGTTGCCTCCATGCTAGGACATCCAATTTTCTGTTTACATTAGTATAGGACAATTACAAAAGTGAAGAGAGAAAGTCTGGACATTTTGAGTTAGCCTGTAGCAACATGAAGTTAAACAGTGACAAACTCATAAAAGTAAGTTGTATTTTGTGAGGTACATTCAAAATTTTAAAATAGACTGAGAAGCAGGAAAGGCCTGAGGTGAGCCATGTCTTTTGAGTTGTCAATGTACTTTGAGTCTGCTTATGGCCATGTTTGGCTGGAAAGCACTAATTAGATTAGATATACTTGGCTAGAAGGCAGAAAGTTTAAAACATTAACTTTTTAAACATGTGCATACATTTAGAATATAACATATTCTGCCTTTTTTAGGTATATTCTGAGTAAATATCTTGCCAGCATGATGTTATCCTTTAATGTCTCAAATGGAAATCTGCTGTTTCAGAGTCAAATATTGATCTTGCACAAACGTGGATAAGCTTGAATTTTGTTGTTTTAAGAGGAGACAATGGGCAATTACACAACCTCATGGCAACTTACTTTTCATGGTTTCCCTCTAATCTATTTGCCTCTTTGCTGGGGTACACAAGATCACCTCCTGAACATGCAGGGTCACAGAAAACTGAACAGCCAAAAAAAATATTTTCCTTTGGGAACAGCATAGACTTTGAGAAACTTAGCTAATGTCAGTAAAAATTTCCACCGGTAAGAACTGAGAGTATTGGGTCAAGTAAGCCCGTGAAGTGATAATTTAAACACTGGAGGGTCAAAATGGATGAGTGTTTGTTGGATCACTTTTGGTAGCATTCACAAGGTGAATAGGCAGAATTTATTTCTGACCTTAAAAGCAGAATATTTTCTCTTGGACTGCTCATTGATTGCAGTGGTGTGAATGAACTTGTGAGGGAAGAATGAACGTCTACCTTGTAATTTGAAATAATTTGATGGATACATGGAGAAAGAACAGCCAAGTCTAGCAGGTTTTATTCACCTTCATGTTCTGTGCCTATCCAAAGTAATTTGGGGATTTTTAAAACATTTTTAAGGCAAGGTCCACCAAATACATGGGAACTTGACTAGTTTTACTTTAGGAATATGGTCCTTAAATAATCATCCTGGAGTTTAGGAGGCTTTACAAGTTTCTTTTCTGAGATTTAGGTTCAATAACTTAATCTTCTGCATATCTATAATGTGACCTTGGGAGATCTACATTTAGGCAATGCAGCACTCTATTCTACATATTTTGCATTCCACTGCCATCCGAAGTTTAGAATTATGTCATTAGACTTTGTTTTGACACTGTGGACACTCCTGAAAATAAAATTCACAAAGAAACACAGTTTGGACAGTGACTGGGGATCTATGGTCTTCAGATTCAATCTTCTTAGGATCTAGCTGTCTCATCTGCAGACTGAGGTATCTTTTTTTCTCAGGCATTTTTAACATCAAGGGCTTTTAGGTTCTCAGAAAATTTCTTAACTAAAAACTTGGAAGTATTCTTAACATGTTTATAGACATTGTGTGTGACTCTTCTGCTCTCATTCAGACATTTTTTGTAGCAGGAAATTAATCAAGCTCTAGAAATGTTAGAAGGGATTTTTTCCATTACCTGTAAGGACAAAGTAGGATACCTTGTTAACATTAAGTCAGGTGACTCTTACCCCCACTGACTGGGACAAACAGCTAGATCAATAGAATTCCATATTTTGTGAATCCTGATCTGGTTTATATATGCACCTAGGTTCATCTCATCTAAGTGAGCTGCCTTGGATTGGGACAAAGTTGGCTGAGGATTCTTCTGTAGTCAGTAGACATAGATCTATACCTCTGTATTGTATTTAGAGATTAGGTGAGCCTCCATGCTCTCTGGGGAACTCACTTTTCTGCATGTTGAACAGAAGGCATTGAGAAGACTTGGCAAAGACAAATTTGGTGTGGAAGTCAGTCATCTTCAGTTTTGTTTAAATTAGACTGTAGATCAAAAGTTCTTAAACCCTAGACAGTGACAGAGTTCATTTATTTTTCAGAATTGCCTAATCTTAAATGTGTTTAAATGTCTCCCTGCTCCATTGAAATTCAGGATTCCTTTAGTTACTCAAACATAGCTGGAAATGTCTGCTCTGGAGACAGACATCATAATCTAGGCTTACACAGAACAATGGTTGAATCTTATCCAAGTCTCTTTGGAAGGTACCTGAAGATCGGACATAGCCAGATATCAAGATCTACCAGCTAGAGTATGGTGTGAAAGCAGTACTTTCTGTCTTTTAAACAGTAAGCTTAGAGAAGTGTGAAGCACTCCAGGGTCCTGTCTCCAGGACTCCATTGGTTTAATAATCCTTGAAGGTGTATTGTAAAAGGCACTTACAGTTTGGCGAGTTTTGTCAGATGAACAACCAAACTACCATCCTGAGTTTGCTTCCCTCTAACCTTTTTACTATATAACCCAATGAATTTTGGACTCTCCTCCTCAGTACTGCACTGCCTGGCAATTGAAGTACTCACTGCCTGAAAGACACAAGTTTAATCAAGCTTAGCACCTTGAATTCAGATCTCCAACTTCACAATTATAGAAATAGGAGATAATGATGCTTAAATCCCTTGAAAGGAACTGGATGAGTTACATCCCAAAACACCCAGCATTTCTTCTTGACAGAAGAAGGCCAGGCTACATTGCCCTGTAAATGTCAAAAAGAAGAGGGAAGTGTTGCCATTAGACAAATCAGTTCCATCTTTTCAGAAGTGGTACAGAGAATTTAGGTGTTTAGTTTAAATGTACTGAACCGTCATAGACCAAATGTCTAAAAACTCTGTGTCAAAATTTGGACCTAAACCAGCTGACAAGATTCCACTTTCTGACATTTAGAGGCTTAAATTTCAGCAAAACAGCAACCAGAGGATGTGCACCAAAGTCCACTCCAACCCTCAGTTAATCCATGTGTCAGTTCCTGGTTTTAAAATGTGTACATTGACACAGGGTTTGCAAGATTCTATCTGTTGAGGATAATGAAGCATCCATATGCTGTGGTGATGGTTATCATCGAAAGGTTCAGGAAAGCACTGGCCTCAATAATTTGCTGAAGAAACTTATTCCTGACAGGGCTGTGAGATCAAGCCCTTAAGTCAAGATATCACAGAAGTCTTGGCAAACAAATCAGATATGTTGTGCCTCAGAAATGATCCTCTTCTGCAAGGAATCGGGCTTCTCCTTGCAGCACTGAAAAGATTCTGTTAATTGGAACAGGGACAGCTTGGGCTTCTCTAAATCACACCAGAGACAGGAAGGTAACAAGAGGGTGCCTCTTTCTCTGTCCCAGCTCTGGGCTGTGCTTTCTTTACTCTCCCTTGTACATTAAGTTTCAAAGCAGTATGCATTGAGCTATGTGTGTCTAGGGACCAAGGCACAATTCAGGTTCACCAAAAAGGGATTTAAATAAAAAGAGAATGTAGTCTCAGGAATGCTTCTGAGGAAAAGTTGCTCTCTTACTCTTAAAAGGATACATAACCCTGAACTGTCACAGTTTGCATAGTGCTGTGTACATGCTTTTAATGAATATTGAAGCCAGAAGGCTTTCCTATTATATTTCCATAGTTGACATTACCTTTCTATGGTTCTAGGTGAAGTGGTAGTACAATACCCACAATTCCTTCAGCTCCTCTACCCACTGCAGCTTCAGCTATAGTAGCTGACAATGTAATACTCATTCAGCAGCTGATTATAATTAAAAATATCAGAATAATTAAAGTCCTCAGCTTGACAAGCAGAGCCATAACTTTGCCTTCAGACATTCCTCTCTAATTAGTTAATTAATCCTAATGCAAATTATAAGCAATAATTAGTCAGCCAAGCTTGACATAAAAGTCTGCTGACTTACAGCTAAAAGGCTTTTCTGGTTCTTGGTTTGTAGCTTCTTAAGGTGTCTTTTGTCCATGTATAGTTTCTGTGTCTCCAGTCCTGTTAACTCACTGCTGATATATAGATGTGCAAATTAGTTTGCAGAGTGCAAAACCATAGTTATAAAAATTTGCCCTACTATAAGCACTATTTTATATACTAAATAAACTGGATAGTCATTATGTGTATAGGATATAAATAAAACATCACATCTGCATTCTAATACAAGATAAATGTCTGGTTTTATACAAATAAATACATTTAAGAACATTAATGTTTCCAGGTTTAGTAGAATATATCTGCACGTAGATGATCTGAGCTGTTCTAGACAATGACATAATGTGAAACCCGGTGAGATTCTAAGATTAAGCTAGATTCTAATCTCCCATATCATAAATGAAATCAAGTTCTTTTGTACCAGGACAACTGGTATCTGATCCACATTTTTCTATAGGTTTTTAACAGATCTGGACTCTGTTAAAGTGAGATAATTTCAATTATCATCAGGTAAATCAAAAGTTTGAATATTGCATTCATATGGCAGTGCAGCTGATATTGGTGTATTGCATTCCACAAAGCCACAGTGCTGATACATCACAGAAATAAGATCAGCTAGGCATACTTGTGGATGTTTATGTATTTATTCTTTTAAATCATTTTGTCTGAAAGTATTCCTATTTGCATAAAAAAGCTAAGTTACAGTGCTTAAGTTTATAGAAGGCAAAAATTGGAAAATTATTCAGAATGCATAAATATTTTGTGCTGAGAAACCTTTTTCTAACAGAGTGATAATAAGTGCATTTTTTATACTATACTATACTATACTATACTATACTATACTATACTATACTATACTATACTATACGATACGATACGATACGATACGATACGATACGATACGATACGATACGATACGATACGATACTATACTATACTATACTATACTATACTTACTTTCATTCTAGCTTCTCATGTAGTTAAAGGTAAGTGGGATCAGAGCACCATAAGACTTCTGCCCACATAGTGATATAAATGTGTTTCTGGTGACAGTTCAGTCATGTCAAATATTATGGCTATAAAGAACGAAACCCAGAATCGTGTTTTATCTGCATTTTCCTGAGCCACTGCAGTTACATTCCCTGTGCTAGTAACAGAGTATTGAGAAGAATGAAAAAGCTGGAGTCAGGATAAAAACAGATTAACTTATCTGAATTCACTTGAATTTCTAACATTTTGATTAACTGTAGAGTTTTAAGCATCCTTAATTTAGCTTCAGCAAAACCGTAGTCGAGACCTATTCTTGTTTGCTAATCCCCTTGCTGTTCATCTCACCTGACTTTAACTGCCTGAGCTATGGCGATTAAGACCCAAATAGACATCCTTTAGAGTTAGGGAGGGAAAGAGACTCATATTGTAGTCTGGCCAGAATCACCCCTGGGGAAAATGATCTTTTTCCACTGTCTACAGAGGAAAGATAAGGTGATGATAGCCCTGAATTAAGCCTCACAGTTAAGTACCTAAAGTTGGGTGAGAAAATCTGAGCCTTGTTAAACAGCTTGAGTGATCCAAAATGTGGGATGACTTTATCTATTAAAAGTGTTACCCTACGCTCTGTCTATTCTCTTGGTGAAAGGAATAAAATAGAACAGGAACTCTTATTCAGTAGATCACACAATAGATTTCAGAAAGGTTCTTTTCAGCAATTTCATCTTCAAATTTGCCGGCTGCACAACGAAAACCAAATCATTCAGGAATGAGCAAGCAAAGCTTGATGCATTTTGGGAAGAGTCTGAAAATCTGGCAATGAAAACATTAGGTTATTGTAGAGGATCATATTCAGGTGTCGAATAATGGGGAAGCTATACAAATCTCAACGGAGTAAAGCTTCTCTATGTATATTAAAGGAGAAAGCATTTGTGCATGTGGAAAAATACCTCACACATATCACGAAACTTCCAGAAGTTAGTGGTTACTCCGGATTTGCACCAGCTTTCTGGGATCAGTTACTGTTGGATGCTTGCACCTGTTTCACTGCGTTCTCTCTTTTGCTAAGATTATCTCAGTCCAGGAGAAGAAACAGGTCTTAAAATAATGATTATGGACCTGTGACTCTCTGGTTCTTAAAACTCTTGCTCTGTTCTGTGTATTTCTGTTGCTAACTGGCTGTTGTTCTAAGACCATGGTTAATACCACCAAAATTTAGGTTCCTGAGGTGCCCAATTTGTCAGTCACTCAAAGATCCTTATAGAGAAGGAATAAGAGAATCACTTCTTGAGGCCGTCAAGGAATGTAGAATGAAGCATCAAGAATATATACGGGAACTCTTCTTTCTACCTTTCCATTGGCAATATAAGGATACTAGAGTGGGAAGCTTCTGATTTTCAGTAGTCAAGTGCTTAGAAGTAGGCAGAAAGATGATCAGTGTGAGAATCATCCACTGACAAACACCACTCCAGTGCCTTCCTTGTTCTTCATTCACTGCTTTCAGCAGGCAGCAGGAAATTTCAGGGATTAATGACAGGAATTTCTAAACCTCAAGGAAACTGAAGGGCAATAATCTACGTTTAACCACTGTGTGCATGTGTTCCGAAACTTCTAAAAGAAACAAGATTTCTTTCCCCACCACCACCTCCAGCTTGGCTTTCGTTATGCAGCATTTTATATATGTGAATTGTTCTTCCTCTAATGAGAAGTGCAGTGATTTGGGTGCTAATAGAAAGTAGTAGGATATTAATGAGAGATGTGAGACAAGGGTAGATTTTTTTTTCAGTATGCTTATGTATGAATGGGAGTTACTCTGTTGTATCAAGGGGAGAATAGATTAAGCATTTTGGAATGCACAGCCCAAGAGGGATAGTTAATCCTGTTTTTGATAATCACAAATGTAATATGTACAAATGAGGGGAAGCATTATGCATGATTTTCCTCATTTTACATACAGCACAATATGTTATTTTCCAGTTCTTAATTCATGTCTTCATTAAGTAAAACTGCTCTGAGTCTAACTGGAGCATGTTGTAGATTTAGGAAAGAATTAAGATCTCAGCAATGATACATGAAGTTTTATTTTTAAAGTGTTTCAGGACATGAGCTTTTCATGAGCAGAGAAAAAGATAAAGAAATGTGACACTTGGGGTTAGTTTGCTTGGCTACCATTGACTGATTGGTGGCGATCATGTGGGCCACCAGCTGTAGCTGTCAATGTGTAGGTATCTTCTCTTTTCCAGGAAATTAGTAGTTGAAGAAGTGCTTTATGCTTTTACTACACATATAAGGCTGAAATCCTAGTGCTGTGTGGTTTATCTCCCTCATTTGCTTACCCTTCATACTCGTGCTGTCACTCCACATAACCCTGATTTCTCTTCTAAGAAGTCTGAACCCTACCCACAGCCATGGCCAGGAACTCTCCTGTATGACACCCATTAGGATCAATTCTAGCACTTCTTGGAGTCTTTCATTTGCAAAGAGTCAAATGAAACACCTCCATGTAATTTATGTTAGTTGCTACTTGAGACTTGCTCTAAATCTCTGTGGGAGATCGGTTTGCATCTTGGCCAAACCCAGCATGTTGTAACCTCACCCGCTAGTGCTGACTTCACGTCAGGGAAGATGCCCTTAGGCTCCAAAGAAGGAAAAACATAGAATTTCTTCATTTAAGAGTGTCATGATTTTAACTGTTCACTCTTTATTTAACAAGCAAATTAAAATTGTCAAAGTAAACATGTTCCTATATTAAAAACAACTGCAGTTGTTTCAGGTTAATTATTATCAAGATCGGTACAAGATAAAGCAAGGTAGTTATTAAATGTTAGCTGGAGAGATGTTTAACAGTGGGGTTCTCCAATTAAAAAAAAAAAAAAAAAAATACTGCCTTCTTTTTTTAAATTACTAAATACTAAATGCGTCCTTATAAGTCACTGAATAAACAGTTACACAATTGTTTTATTGGTACTGAACATCAGAATACCCTTAAGACCAAATCATATTCCTTCTCAAGAGTAAACAAAAGGCATTTTTTCAATATATAGCAGTAATAACCAGTAAAATTTGACCTGATTTGAATAAGATATTGTTACTGGGATTCATTAGGCTTGTTCCTAGTTTTCTGTTAGTTAGCATCTGGTCTAAGTCAGTTGTCAAGTTTCCCTCTACAGAGAGTCATTAGGATGAGCTACCCTTCAGAGCAACAAAGAAGCCGAATCCCACACTAGTTTCCAATATTACTGTAGTGACTGTGCTACACCAGGCAAGAAAACAGCTGAAATTGAGGAACTGCTTTCAGAGTCTATAGCAAAACAACATATAAGCATGTGCTCTAGATTAAAAAAAAAAATTAATAAAAAATCTTAAAAATGAATAGAAAGAAAAATCCATGTCAAAAGGTTGGAATCAATGGGATGGTTTTATGGTAACTAAATAATAAGGTCTTTGAGCTGAGAAAAACATGTCCCCTGGCATTTAGAAGCCCTATGTTTATTATCAATATGTAGAAGTCAACAGAAAAACTGCGATTCTAGCAGAAAACAGAAAGGATTTCTGGATGTTGTCAGAAAAGTGGCAATGCAAGTAAACCGTTTCGTGTTCAGTATTCATATTGAAATCATAGTCAGCTGTGACATCTGTGACAGTTATCTTCAAGACATGAGATCTGGAGGTGGGAGGACTGAGTTAAACCAAAAGCCAACTTCTACATTTCTGAAATTCTGATTTAGCAATTCCAGTGAGAGATTAAATGAATGATTCATGCTTGCATTCAGGTTCTAAATACCCCTTATGTTGTGTTGAAACAACATTCCAATCTCAAATACAGACACACTGCTAAAATCAAGTGTAAGGGAAAAAACTTTGTACAACAAAGGTGGCGAGACACTGGAACAAGTTTCCCCAAGAAGTCTTGGATGACTTGTCATTGGAAGAGTTCAAAGTCAGGTTGGATGGGACTTTGAACAAGCAAATACAGTGAGAAATGTCCCTGCTCATGGCAGGGGGTGGGGGGGATGGGCTAGATAACCCTCAAAGGTCTTTTCCAACACAAACCATTCTATGATTCTGTGTTCCAGATTGCAAAATTCCAAGTTCTAATTAACTAAGTTCCAGATGTCTTAAAGCTTAAGTTATTAAAATAACTTCAGAAAGTTTTTAAAGCTTAAAGTATCACACTTTCTACAAACTGGATAGAATTTCAAGATTCCCTACTGTCCCATGGAAGTCTGTGGTGTGAATCCAGTGAACAGGAAAAGCTGGGACATCACTCTCATTTGATCTCAGCTAAACCCATGAGCTTTTTGAGGAAAGTGATCAGATGGGAGGGACCAAGTGTGTTTAAATGGACAATAAATTCCTGACAGACAGGGATGTGCCTGACTGTACAGTGTTTACCTGAGCACAGCTAGGTTACATGAAAAGAAGTTCACCTTTCTGGAATGTACACCAGCCCACAGTTTTCATCCTTCATACCAAGGAAAATGGTTGAGCACTTGTTAGACGTTGGGCTGAATAGCTGTCTCAAGACCTAGCCTGGAGTTCCACATTCCTGTAAGAACAAACCTGAAAATGTTGCAAAACAGCACTGTTTCATAACCTCAGTGGTGGCTGAGGTAATGGGAAGATATTGCATGCCTTTATTATATCCTTTGCTGTGCACTACAGAGGCTTAATGTCCAAATACCTCAGTCATATAAAAGATCTGATCATCAGAACCCCCCCTGTAAGGAAAATAAAATGTTATTCCTTGAGATTGTGTAATCATGGTGTAAAATACTGTTGGCAAGGTCAGCTTTATTTAATTTCAGAAATCTTCAGAAAAAAAATATTCATATTGGAGCTGGCTGTCCAACCTTACTTTTTGATGAATAAGAAAAAACAGAACTATTTAGGAGAAATTCATTTTATCCCAATTAGTTCTGCCTTGAAATAGCCTACTCCTTCCCACCCACTATAAAAGAAGCTGAGGTCACTAGCTCAGATATCAGTGTTTGCATTGTTAGAAGTGACATGATACTCTCTCAGAGACATCACTGGGGCTAACTTAACCCAACTTTAGTCCACTGTGGTGGGTCAGCCTTGGCTGGTCACCAGATGCCCAACAAGCTGCTCTATCACTCCCCCTCCTCAGCAAGACAGGAGAAGAAAATGCAATGGAAAAGCTTGCAGGTCAAGATAAGGACAGGGAGATCGCTCACTAGCTACTGTCATGCATAAAACAGACAACTTGGGGAAGATTAATTTTATTAATTGATACTTAATAATAGAGTAGGATAAAGACAAATAAACATAAAACTAAAAACACCTTTCGTCCACTTCCCCACATCTTCCCAGGCTCATCTTCCCTCCTGACCCTTCTGCCTTCTCTCCCCTGAGCAGTGTAGACAGGATGGGGAATGGGGGTTGTGGTCAGTTCATAACACTTAGCCACTCTTTCCTTCTCGACCTGTTCCCCAGCTTTAGTGTGGGGTCCTTCTTACATGATAAAGTCCTTCACAAACTTCTCCAATGTGGGTCCTTCCCATGAGCTGCTTATCTTCAAGAACTACTCCAGCGTGGATCCTTTTTCATGGGATACAGCCCTTCAGGAACAGACTGCTCCAGTTTGGATCCCTCATGGGCCACAGGTCTTGCAAGAAAACCTTCTCCTGCATGGACTCTCCATGAGCTGCATCTTCCTTCAGGACTTGTCCACTTGCTGTGACATAGAGTCCTCCATGGGCTGCAGTGTGGATATCTGATCCATCGTGGACCTCCGTGGGCTGCAGGGGGACAACCTGCCTCATCATGGTCTTTTTCATACGCTGTACGGAAATCTGTGCCCTAGCGCCTGAAACACCTCCTCCACCTCCTTCTTCACTGACTTTGGTCTCTGCAAGGTTGTTTCTCGCACATTTTTCCCACTCTTCTCTCACAGCTGCTACATTTTTTTAACCTTTCTTAAATATGTCATCAGAGACACATCAGCAGCACCACTGATGGGCTCAACTTTGGGCAGCAACAGGGCCATTTTGGACCTGGTTGAATCTGTTTCTGACATGGGCGTAGCTCCTGGAGTCTTCTCACAGAGGCCACCCCTGATGTTCACCCCCCTCTCCAAACCAATTTTAGTATCTACTTTCTGTGTAGGGCTCTGAAGATAATAGTTTCTACTTTTAAATTTAAATTGGAACCTACAAGTAACCAGGTTCTTGTGCTACATCAATATATTTAATCAGATGCCCTTGTTTCTCCTATTAGAAATCTTGCACTCATTCAGATGCGTGGTCAGATTTGGAAAGGAAATAGGTTTTAAATTTTGTTTGAATGTGGTTAAAAAAAAAAATAAAATAACTGTATGACAGGGAGATAGACTCATATGGGGAAAAATGTTTTGTTTTTTTTTAGTAACCCTGGAGGGCTATAGTTAAACTTAGAACAAACTTTTATTTAATTACAAGATTTTAAAAATAGAAATCCACAGTATTTCATCTCCAAAAAGGCTGAAATGGAATATTTTCAGTTTACCAGGACATTTCATTCTTTTCTTGTGTGTTTTGGGTTGACTAGAATGAATTGAAATCAGAACATTTCCACCACACTTTCTATGCTCAATAACTCAGCATTTTTAGAAGGAAAAAATGTTTGTGCTGGAAATTTTCCAGACAGCTTTTCCTTGATTTTTTAAAGTTGATTTTCTCATTCCTCAGCCTCCTGGACAGAAAGTCTCAGCATGGTGTCATGATCCAAACTGGTTATGAGCCACCCTCTAATTCCAAACAATGTAACCAAAGAATTTCCTAATCTAACATTATACCCGTGCTCATGTGGTCTATACCTGTGGCTTTTTTTCAATGAGCTTGTTGGCTCCCACTACGTTGAAAAAGCCCCAGAGCAGTTTGGGAACCTGCAAGTGTTGCAGTGTACCTGCTTTTTCAGCCCTATTTGCTGACATAAGTCCACTGCACAGGTGGGAGAATGAGTCTAAGGAGTGTAGGACACCGTGAGCTTCCCTGATGCGTCGTAATTAAACACCTGTGCTAAATAGCTCTTTGCCTAGACACTGAGAACATCCATGGAGTGCTCAACAGTCCTGAACATTTTCCATCTCTCACTTGGGCAGGTGGTCTCATGTTTGAACTCTGCTGTTCAAATAACACCAAAGACAGAGATGTGATTTCAAGACCTATTCAAGATCTCTATTTTATTGCTACTGTTATTTTTAATGTTAATTGGTGAAACTAAACTTCCTTATTTAGCATTCCTGGAGTATCTTTATATTCTGTGTATTTAGTCATGCATACATTTGGCGAAACTATACAGATGGCTATGTGGATTAGGAGCCTAGAAAAGTTATACACCACAAAATGAGTTAATGATGTTAGCAAAGGGAAATTACTCAAATAAATGTATCTGTGGGAAAAGAGGTTAATCACAGAATTTCCTGTAGTCTTAGAGTCTTTTCCTGTCTCTAGAGTATTTTCGTAAACATGGAGTTCTTCAAGACTCGCAACTCTCTACTGGGTACAAAGGCTACATCTATACCAACAAACAAATCAAAGCAAGAGTACTTTCTCAACCTCCATCTCCAATTATCCGAATATGTAACTGTTCACATGCTTCCTCTATGGTTTTGGCTTGCATTGGCTAGCACTCTCCTGGACTACGCCTGGGCATGGCCGAGGGGATTTGCACATGCTATGGATTGCTTCCAGCAGGCAGTTTGGACACTGCCATGCTGTCTGGAGAGAAAGAGAATTTAGGCATGTGTCTACAAGCCGGGCTTGCTCCCCTTACCTGCAGGATGGGACTGACCTTTAATTGATCCATGACCTGTTTTATTTAATCACACGCACATAACCAAAAGTTCAAAACCAAACCTCCTGGTAAAATAGTGCTAATGAGCTTGAACCTGACTCCTTCTGCTGAGGTGTACCTCATACAACTAGGTGAACATAAACTGATTCATGATGGCTTAAAGCAGAAGGTAGCAATGAGTCAGGTCTTCTAGCAATGAAGTGTGACCATCACCTCTGCCACAGCATGAGACATGGGTTAGGGGAGGATCCTCTGGCCTGAGTGCTAAGGTGAGAGTCAAAGAAAAAGCCAGGGGACCACCAGTTTATTCTTCATACAAGGTCCGCCCTTAAGACTACTGACAATCTTCAGTGCAGATAATCTCTTTGTTCTTGGAGTAATAAAGACCATGATAATGGACAAAATAGCAGATAACATTTATGTCACTGGCTTTTATAATTCTTTCAGCTACCCCCATGCTGAGACAAGAATCCTGTGTTAAAAGAGATCAGAACCTGTGTTTTGTTTCATCCTAAACAGATGGTGCCAGGGGGAGTTTAGGTTGGACATGAGGGAAAGGTTCTTCACCCAGAGGGTGTTGGAGCACTGGAACAGGCTGCCCAGGGAGGTGTCACAGCCCCAAGCCTGACAGTGTTCAAGAAGAGACTGGACAATGTCCTCAGACACACAGTGTGAACTGTGGGGTTGTCCTGTGCAGGGACAGGAGTTGGACTCCATGATCCTTGTGGGTCCCTTCCAACTCAGGACATTCTACGATTCTGTGATTTGTTCCAGAGATGTCTTCAGTCCATTTCTGAAAAGACCAACCAAGGGAAATTTTTGCATAAAATCAGTGAGGAATTGAATTGTACGTGAGCTACCTTATTAGCTTTGAGTTTATTCTCAATTCATTCACAGGAAATATCCATTTTCCCGAAGAAGCAGCAGTTGTCATATTTTGCTGCTGTAGTGTGTGTAATATCAGTCTCATGTTTATTTATGCATGTAAAGATTTTATTATTTACATTTAAATATTTATAACATTTCTGCATAAGCAGCAAAAAAAGTTCATCTCTGCCCTTTAGGAACTAAGCAATTTCATTTTACTAGGTAGACTTTTTTCTATATAAATAATTGACACATTGATTTCTGCCTCTGTCTTCATGCTATTTATATTATTTCTTAAATGAAAGAGGATTATAGAACTAACAGACTGACTGGTCTGTTTTTATTGCCTATCAAATCCAAACAGACTAATATATCACATGAAGGATCTGGAAAAGGGAGTGGTGATAAAACACTAAAAAATAGGAATGAATTCATTAGAATTCAGATATGGAGGCCTATGCTAATTACATTGCTACATTCAAAAAGTGTTTTTTTCTTCCTGGTAATAACTTTGTGTATTTTATTTTCCTGAGATTAGTGGTACTGTCTAGCTGTATGTTAATAGATAAAATTGTTCTTCTTTCTTTCAGTAGTACTATTTTAACATGATTTTGTAAAAAACAAGGTTGTAACAGGACCTCAGAAAGGTTTTCCACTTTCTGGTATCTCAGACCAGTTGTATTTGCTTCTGAGGGTGAGAAGAGCGTAGTTTTCATTCTCTCCTTCCTCCTACACTAAGTACTCTGGAGAAGTTAACACTGGCTTTAAAATTTTGTCTTCATTAGTGCTGCTGAATAAAAACCTCTCACTTCTGTCTTAACAATGAGAGAAACAAAATCAGCATCCACTGACAATTTTCAAAATAGAAACAGAAGGGGAAAGTAGATGCATAATTTGTGCAAGAATAACAGGGCAGGTAAAATTCCTCCCTCATTTCATACTACCTTAACACAGTCATTCAATGACCAGTGGAGTTACCTTTATATATATATATATATTTTTTTTTTTTTTTAAACTTTCACATAAGTCAACGCAATCCCAGACAAGGAGAAAGTAAATTGGTCTTTAAGAGTTCAATTCTGCTGCCAAACAGAACCTACTAAGTGTCATCACAGGTATGTTTGGCATTTTTACCAGCTGCAGCCTTGTGTAAGACTGTGTTTGCAGCCCAAGCATTCAAGGCAGTTGAAAAGAAAACAAGATAGCTAATAACTTATCCAAGGTGCCAGTTAAATTGCAAAGCCAATGTCCATGTTCTGTGTTTTAAATCAATTAGCTATTCTCAAGTCCATTCTGTTCCATTAAGAAACTATTAAATAAAAGGAAAACACAGTACTCTTTCTGTTAGTCAGCATGGATAGTTTATCTTCCTTTAGCTGCTTCTCATAATTTTTCCTATTGTGTATTTTTCCCACGTGGAAGTAAATGATGTGATTGTGTGTTCTTGTTTCTGAGCTAAGAATACAGTCCTTAAAATCACACCCAACACACCGCATAATCTACTTCATAAATATCTTTTACAAATGTTAGGGAATCAGTGCCTAGGGGGCCTAGGGGTGGGTTTCCATTGTTTCTTCTAGTTCTATTAAAATAATTTCACACAATTTCAGTTTGCTATTTTAATTTTTAGGGTTTTGTCCTGTTTCCTTACAGGTTTAAGGATGCATATTCTTCCTTTGCTTAATTTCAAAACCAGAAGATTGTATGGAATTTCAAAAACTACTCCAAAGTGAATGTTGCCAGCTTTGCAACATGCTTAAGTAACCCAAGGGAAAAAGGAACAGAGGAAAAGAAAGGGAAAAGGCATAGCTAATCGTTTAAATTGTGCCTCCGAAGGAAGCTATATTGAAATAGTTTTATTGAGGTTGAAAGTTAGGCATGAGAGCTGGATCACTTCTGTCAAAAGTTCTGCCAACTTCTGCCAACTTCTGTTGAAGTTTATTTATATTTTTTCTAACCACTGCTGACCCTAACACACAAAGAGTTTCTTCTGAAATTTATAACTTCTTTTTTTCTTTTAATTCATTGTAAACTATGTCCATTATTATTGAGGTTCATCTCACCTACTGTAAGAACCTAAAAGCTAGATAACTACATCTAAAGCAGTCAGACCAGGCTCCTTTTACTAACAGTGGAGAAACATTTTCAGAGAGCAGTTCATCTCCTCCTAGGGTTTAAAAGATGGGAGGCACATATTTTTCTTCTCTGACTATCAAAGGAAGTTACTGCATCACTCAGTGCTGGACCCGGATGATTAGTTTACAGGTCTCAGATGACAGGTGAGATAAAACTTGTTTTCTCTAAATTGTATGTATTACAACTATTCCACAAAATGAGGGAACAGTTTCTCCTGAACATGGCAGAAGCCAGATTTTTAAAGATTATAGATAGCTCCAGGTTTTTCTATTTTTAAATTTAAGAGTAGAAGATTTTCAAGGCTCCTGATAGTGCATTTTCACACTGTTCCTTTGCTTTCGAACCATAGTATCAGATTCAAATATATGAACTAACTAGACCATAAGCTCCTACAAAAATGTCTGAAAGCCCTAGATGCAAAACTGATAATTGCCATCATCATCAATAGGTCTCTCTTTGCCAGAATAAACTTCACATAAAAAAATTACATCTTTTTGTGGAAGGGGGGGGATTGTATTGATTCAAATTTTCAATAGAAAAAAAAATAGTACAAGTAAGGAAGGTTTGGAAATATCAAAAGAAGCAGTGGACAGATTATTTAAGGAATTGAAGTAGTGTAACCCCTAAATATTAGGTCCTTTCTTAAAAAAACAATACTATGCTCAAGATCCTCACTTTCAATTTACTGTATGCACCTGATATCAACATTCATAATGTTGTTAGCTCCAAGGATACGTCCTTAGTAGTAGATTCACTTGCAAGAACTGCGAAACTGATGCTCTAAGTGGCTTGCATGAATACCGTGGGACCTGCATCTAGAAAGAAAAGAGCAACATGCATTAGTTAAGAAATAACTTGGCTTCTTTTTCATCTTTTTCATCTCTTACCACTGCTCTGCTACTGCTTTTGGTCTATATAAACAGCTAATGAGATTTCCACTTCTTCAGGCAATGAGGCAAGTTGTGCTTGAAGAAAAGTTGTGCTTAGATTCATTGCAATGCATTCATATACTATTAAGAAATATTTTACAGAGCAGCGCATTTAAACAAATATTAAATTCACACAATTGTTAATCAGCGTGCCATCTGGAAACATTTGAAAGTTTAGACTCTTAATTGCCTGAATCTCATAAATGTTCAAAATTGTTGCATACTACAGGCTATATTGCATTTAAGACTTTTTTACTGTATAAATACATGTAATTAAAATGTGAGATAGGAACACTTTCCAGCAGCTGTTGTGAGAGCTGTAACCATCTTCCCTATTAATCTTCAGGGATTTGAAATATGTGTTGCTGAGCACCAGGGTCAACGACATGCCGTTACATTTGAATCCCACCATTTGACAAAGCATTGCATTCTGTTTCTAAATTCTTTCATGTGACTGACAGCTACATCCATTTCTTCCCGAGGCCACTCTTTAAATTCCTTTGTACTTGTAGAAGCAAGTTTGCTGGCTCAAGAATTTTGTCTTAACTCTGCCTCTAAGACTTGTCAACGGCAAATTAGGACAAGAAATTCTAATTTATGTTTCAAAGGCACCTATGGTAGTAAGAGAAACTATTTTTATTTACTTTTTTCCTCAAAAGTGTCAAATCAAAGACTCTATAATTACTATATATTTTCAGGAGATGTCGTATTATATTGACTTCAAGGGGCAAGTGGTAGATAGGGTTAATCTAAGTAAAGTCAGAGAAATGCACAAAGGATTTCTGTTCATGGCAAATGTTACTTAGAGAATTAACTATCTCAGAAAGAAAACAGAAATATTTAGGCTATCAGCTCCTCTAGTCCAAGATGTTCAAACACAGAGATAGGGGACACTTCTAAGGTAGGGCAACTTCTTCATGCCCATAGGTCAGTGGAAGAGTATTTCTTGTCATATGCCCTTAATGGTCTTGACCAAGGTAGTTAAAATTATTTCGATCATGGTGCATGTACTGTTTTTCAGCAGACATGTTCAACAATCTGCCATTAACAGGTAGTTTTAATAGCATCGCTCTCTTTGCTTTCTCAGGAAATTCTCCCTGTCTCTTTCCTGTACTCTCTTGTTCTTCACCATGAGTCACAGGTGCTCCTTACTTAGAAAGCCCAGAGGCAATCAGCACTGGCTTTGTTTATCTCCACATTAGTTCTCAAGCTATGGCTATCAAGTACAAGCACCTTTTACAGCCAACCAAACAGCTGGCAACATATGTGGTACAGACTCCTTTGTGTTGTTTCCAGATACTAAAATATATGTTATTGAAATGTTTTTCTGGCATTGTCTATAAATATTAAATGACTATGATCATTACCTTAGGGAAGATATTTAGTTCTGAAGAGAAAGGAGCGATTCATGTGATCTTGAGACAGATGATCCATGTTGGTGTACTTGGAAGGCATAAAGATCAAGTTGATAGCTGGTAAGAATGATTCTCTATCCAAATGTCAAGTGGAATTTTTTGTGTGTGTGTGTAAGGTTACACTGAATTCAAGAAACAAATTAATGGCTGAATGTCTTTGCCCTTAATTCCATTTCTTAGAGGATATCCATCAGGGCAAAGGAAGAGCATGTTCAGGAAGAGAAACGCTGCATGTTGGAGAGGTATGTAATTGGTAAAGCATTACAGTTATATAAGAAAGGTCTCATTTGTCCTTTAACTTTTAGATAAGAATTAACATGTAGTGAACCAAATAATTATTTTTTCTTCCCTGGGCTTATATCCCTGACCCAAGAAATAAACCATAAACTGGAACAACTAAGATTTGTCTTGCTGCCCACGGTCCATTTCCAAAATGTTGTCTTCTCTAGTATTTTTCAGCAGTAGACTCCTGTGGGGGGAAAAAAGCCCTTTGCCCAATGAGTACACGAAGAACACAGCTAGATGGGACAATGGTGGACTTGTGAAATCAACCATTGGTACTGACTTTTCATCCTTTTCAACTGTCCTCTTAATCCCTTTTCTGTCCTCTTGCAGGTGTGAGGAATGAAATGATGACATCTTCTTCAAGAAAAGAGAAAGCAAATGCTGCTTTCCTGAATTGTGATGTCATAGAACATCTGTAAACTGAGAGCTTCAGCATTTCTTCCTTACTATCACAATCATTTGTTAAAGGGAGGATATGAGTGGTTGTTTTTTAGCATGTAGTGAACCAAATAATGCTTTTTTTTTTCTTTCTTTTTTTTTTTTTCTCCTTGACCTTCTCTGCTCTTGAAGAACATGTTTTCTTCAGAAGAGGAAAATATAGACATGGAAGGGCACCTGTAGCAGTTCTTATCCAGACGTTATTGGAAACATGCAGAAGAGGGAAAAATAGAGCTTTAAATCAGTATTTTTGTGACACAGCTGACAGAGCATAATGCAAGTAGGGCTTCCATACCTTTGGGTTATGAAATGAGAGAGACAGAGCCTGAGTTATTAGTGTTAAAGAGAAAGAAAAGTGCTGTTTTAGCACAAATGAAAAATCCCACCAGTTGACTCATGCAGTCTTTTTTGTGAGTGCAGAACCAGATCCACAAATACAGGATAAAACAGCAAATCTATTTAAATAGCTAAAAAAGAGGGCTACTGTTCTTTAGACACAGATACATTGCAGTTATAATTGGGTAGGTTCCTGGAGTTCAAGAGTACCAGATTTGTGTTTCAAGATGTTAATGCAAGATCTGTTTTCTTTTTGCTTATTATCAAGGAGTTCATTATATCCTTTCATTCCTGAATGTAGAAATATTCATGTATCCCAAATTCAAAGTCTGACCTATTGTCCAACATAATTGCTTTCTACTGTTCTGTCATTTCAAGAAAAAAAAAAAAGGATTATTTCATCTACCTTACCTTGGTTTTGAGCTCAGAAATGTTTACTTTTAGTGACATCTGCTTCTGCTTTCTTATGTGAAACGGGGCAAACCATTTCACCTTTTGTTCAGTATTGCCCTGTTTCATTCTTACAATGGTAAAAGAAGAGTGTTAATTTCCCTGGTCTGTTTCAGCTGTTAGCTCTTTGGTCCATTTATTTCTGTAAGATGAATGAAGAATAACAATTCTACAGAAATGTTCTGAAAAGGGAAGAAATAGAGTAAATCAAGGAGGCTGAGGAAAATGCAACAAAATCAGTTATTTTGTATGAAGTGGGACAAGTGAAGCCAAGCTAGAAGTGGGTTTATGTTTCCAACTGGTTCTTCTTATGCCCCAAAAGGTGTAAACTCTAATCCAGGGTTGTGAAATCCCGCAAAATTCACAGCTTCATTTTTTCCATGGAATATTTGGTATTGATGACTGAGACTACATGAAGCCTACTCTATAGAGGAGTTACTAGTGATATGTCTTTCCTCTGTCTGGCCATTTAGTTTTATAAAACTCAAAGGCTGTAACATCCTCACAATCTGTACCCCATCTGTCAAATTTTGGCCGGAATTGGCCAACAGATGTTTTGCAATACTGCTGCCTCTCTCCAGTTCCACCACATTCCTTCCCCAACATGTTTCTTTGATACATGCATCCCGCACTATGGTATGTAGAAAAGATAGCAAAGCAAGGCTTTTGAAAACCTTCTTCATTCCTTGTCATAAATCTGTACCTGGTTATCGACATCTGTATGCCTCAGATGAGAACATAACTTGTTCTAGGCAGAGGGGAAATTTGTGGAGGATTTGACCTGCCTGAAAGTGTCTATTATGTAAACAGGGATGGAAGCAAATAGTGGCAAAAGAAATGTAGTTAGAAAGGGGAACGTGGGTTGTTACAGGGTCATATAGGAAGATAGCTGTAAAGACAGAAAGGAAATTTAGGTTTTCCTGTGTCACAATAATTCTCTGTCCTGGACTCCACAGCCACACATTGTCACTGAAGCACCTTATCTCCAACATTGCCTCAGTCTTCCTTCTTTTGAAGCCCAGCACACCAAACTCAGAATTTCCTGATGGTCTTTCTCTTAAGTCCTGCAAGATTTTTTGCTGCTTACAATGCAATTCTAGTCTACAGACTATTCATATTAGATTATGCAATTCTAGTGTCACAAATTATTTTGATTGTATTATTTAACTGGATGATTTTAGAATAAAGTGTCATAGAATCATAGAATCGTTTGGGTTGGAAGGGACCTTTAAAGATCAGCTAATCCAACCGCCTGCCATGGGCAAACATGTTACACAGAATCAGGTTGCTCAAAACCTCATCCAACCTGACTTTGAACACTTCTAATGATGGGGCATCTGCCATTTTTCTGGGCAATTTGTTTCAGTGCCTCACCTCTCCCTGTAAAAAGTTTCTTCCTTATGTCTAATCTAAATCTACCTGCTTTCTGTTTAAAACTGTTGCTCCTTGTCCTACCACTCCAGGCACTGATAGAAAGTCCTTCTTAATCTTTCTTATAAACCTCCTTTAGGGCCACAATATTGAAAGGCCACTATAAGGTCTCCCCAGGGCCTTCTCTTCTCAAGGTTGAACAATCTCTCAACCTTTCTTTATAGAAGTACTCCAGCCCTATGACCATTTTAATGGTCATCCTCTGGACCCGCTCCAACAGATCCACGTTTTTCTAGTACTGGGGACCCCAGACCTGGATGGAGAACTCCAGATGGGGTGTCAAGTCATAGTGACTGAAACATCAGAACAAGATGGATCTGCATCGCTAAGTGGTAGCTCTCTGGTTCTGATTCCACTCAGGGATAAAGAGGTTCCAATTTTTTCAAAACAAATACTTTGCTGTTAACATGTCCCATTCAAGTCAAAATAAGCTTCTGAGACATGCAGAAGAACTGCAGGCCACTAGAGCCTGTGGGATTCTTGGCATGGACATTAATGTGGGTGACAACATCTACCCTGCTCAGTAGGAAAACGATAAATTATTTAAGTGTCACTGATCTTGCCTTAGATCAGGGGAGGTACAGTTGAAGTTTTAAAGGTTTTCTCAGTACAATTGTCTGTGATTTCTAGGAATGATGGTCCACTGTATTTCTCAGCAGAACAGGGCAGTGATGATGCACCGAGGAATTTTTGTGCTAGTAATATGCATAGATAAAAAAGAAATCAGAAGACAGACATACACAGAAAAATAGATAAAATATGGAAATATATCATTCTTGTTTGGATTTGACAAGCTCGATCTTGGTTGGCCTGATATTCACTATTTATTCTCTTTTTCCTTTCTATTCCTCTAGCACTTTTGTTTTAAAGCAAAATAAATATATTAACTATCAACCCCCTTGCCTAAACCTTTCTGACACACAGCCTAATGAACCTCTAGATTAAAGCAAAGTAAGACTGACAGAAATCTTTCCTCTTTAACAAACAGGCTGAAGAAAAGGTTAAAGATACTTTCTGCACCTGGAAATTTTTTTCAGTAGTAGCAGAGATGAGCAGTCAGACAGCAGCCTTTGATCTCCCTATGCGGTGTCACAGCTTGTGCACGAAACTATTTCGTGTGAGGTTTGGGAGGATCTACCATCTGACTATGAAAGGTGGGGAATGCCACGATGAAGAACATTGAGGAAAGACACACTCTGAGGCCTTGTTTCCTCAGACAAGGCTGTCAATATCCCTTTTCTGTCTATATTACAGTCACAGCTGGACAGTCACACAAACAGAGGAAGTCTGTCTTGCAAGGTCCATCTTGCAAGGTCCTCCCTGCCTGAGGTGTGGATGGTCACAGAGGTAAAATTGCTTTTCACAGTGCCATCAAGACAGACCCCTGTAGATCTGGTTCTCACTCCTATCAGAATCAAGGCCCAGATTAATCCTGTATGACTTATGTTCCTGAGCTAATCTGAGACTGTTATCTAGTCAGGGAAGACAGAAAGAGAGAGGTATTCCCAGAGAATCGACCAGTCTACCTAAGATCTAAGTCATCGCATGAATACCCTTATCTCTTTCTCTGTATTGACTGTAAAAGCAGTCTCTGTTGTCTCAGAGATCTTGAGTAAGTACTTCAAGTTAGGTGGGATGAACAAAGGCCCGTTGACCCAAACTATGATCAGAAAACAACCAGGTCCATCACATCTTGCAAAATAAGAAGTCACTTCAGAGTTCACCAAGTGAAATCTGAACTACTTCTGATTTCAGTGTTTTCCATAAAATCATATGATTTTACCTGAGCAATAGTTTTGGAACATTTGTTTGTTCTTGGAGGCCAGTATCTAGTGGAGTGCCTCAGGGGTCAGTACTGGGGCCAATATTATTCAATATATTCATTAATGATTTAGACGAGGGAATTGAGTGTACTATCGGCAAGTTTGCTGATGACACTAAGCTGGGAGGAGTGGCTGACACGCCAGAAGGCTGTGCTGCCATCCAGCGGGACCTGGACAGGCTGGAGAGTTGGGCGGGGGATAACCTGATGGAATTTAACAAGGGAAAGTGTAGAGTCCTGCATCTGGGCAGGAACAATCCCAAGTTCCAGTATAGGTTGGGGCATGACCTATTAGAGAGCAGTGTAGGGGAAAGGGACCTGGGGGTCCTGGTGGACAACAGGATGACCATGAGCCAGCACTGTGCCCTTGTGGCCAGGAAGGCTAATGGCATCCTTGGGTGTATTACAAGGGGGGTGGTCAGTAGATCGAGAGAGGTCCTCCTTCCCCTCTACTCCGCCCTGGTGAGACCACATCTGGAATATTGTGTCCAGTTCTGGGCCCCTCAGTTCAAGAAGGACAGGGAACTGCTGGAGAGGGTCCAGCGTAGGGCAACAAAGATGATTAAGGGAGTGGAGCATCTCCCTTATGAAGAAAGGCTGAGGGAGCTGGGGCTCTTTAGTTTGGAGAAGAGGAGACTGAGGGGTGACCTTATTAATGTTTATAAATATATAAAGGGTGAGTGCCATGAGGATGGAGTCAGGCTCTTCTCAGTGGCAAACAATGATAGGACAAGGGGCAATGGGATCAAGCTGGAACACAAGAGGTTCCACTTAAATTTGAGAAAGAACTTCTTCTCAGTGAGGGTGACAGAGCACTGGAACAGGCTGCCCAGGGAGGTTGTGGAGTCTCCTTCGCTGGAGACATTCAAGGCCCGCCTGGACACATTCCTGTGCGACCTCACCTAGGCGTTCCTGCTCCAGCAGGGGGATTGGACTAGATGATCTTTTGAGGTCCCTTCCAATCCCAAACATACTGTGATACTGTGATAGTATGGATGATCTGACCTTGTTTTAAGACAAGAATGTAAGAGTAAACAACGCCTGTTGCACATAGTTTACTAAGCACAGCGACTCATTACATGCAAGCGCTTTTTTTCATACATATGGAGAGAGAACAGATCATCACAATGTTTTCCTTCAGGATTTTTGCCAGGCTGTGTTAAACAATCCAAGACAGACAAAGCCCTGATAAAGCAAGACATTACAGTGGAAAGTCAATGTAATGTTTGTATCTTCACAACCATTTTAATTACATGGAATCTGTAGGAAGTGGAGCTGAACAGGATTGCATGAGGTCCTCTGCTTTATTCCTTAATAGGAGATTAAGATGCAAGATTGACAATACCTAAGCCCTCTTGACAGCTACTTACCTACCCTGCTCCCAAAAACCTCCAGTGGCAAATATTAGATCACCTCTTTCTCAGGCAATATAACCCAGTACTTCAGTTTCCTTCATATTTCTCCTAATATCAAGACATTAGGAATATACCACATGAATATTTAGGGAAAAAGTAAGCAAGGAAAGAGAAAAAAATTCCCACTTAAATTAATCAGAATTAGTTTTTCTAATGCATTTCCTTTTATTTCCTTGCACTGGAAACAGGTAATGATTACTTTCATTTATTGAGTGGAGAGCACAGAAGAAACAGAACTGAATTCTCACATATGGTCCAAGGACAGCTTTTTGTAACAGAAAAATAGCCCAACTTTTAAATTTAATATACTATACTCTTCATAGATTAGAAACAATTGCAAAGGACCCCTGTAAAAAAAAAGTGTGACTCTCCCTTTTCTTGCCCTGCAGGACTGGAGGATCATTGATTGTATAGACTTTGGCATGTTTAGGACTGTTTCAGAACTCAATTTTGCCTTCCAAGGGCTCATGCAGAGGAGAAAATCCATATACAGAAGGGAAAAGGGATTTTATGTGGCTAGATTTCTTTCTTGATAAGTAATAAATAGTAAGAAAAAATACAACAATTTAGAGAGCTGGAATAAATCCATGGAGGCAGAGGAAAGATTCATAAGACAGGGTAGAAAGAAGTGGTGACACATACATGAGCAGTGTTACAGGTTTTTATTTATTCTGTGGTACCACCATCTAAACACCCCATATTTATACCCCTAAGCATATGTGACCTGACATATAATTATGTAGATGCACAGTAAATGAAGTATGGGCACAGATATCAGCATGTGTGTATGTGTATAAACACTTGTGTGACTTTATATTCATATATAGAGAAAAAGTATCAAACCACCTTCAAGGTCTCTCCTTTTTTTTTTTTTTAAAAAAAAAAAAGAAGAAACTGTATGCGATTTTCAAAGATCATTGAAGTGGTTTGGTTTGGTTTGGTTTGGTTTGGTTTGGTTTGGTTTGGTTTGGTTTGGTGTGGTTTGGTTTGGTTTGGTTTATAATAGCAAGTGCTTCACTTAAATTAATAGATTCCTGACAATCTTTTTGGTATTTTTCCTGTTTTCTTCCCTTTCTGGATGGAACATAGATATAAGGGGATGGTTTAAATCACTCTCTGCTTGTTCTTCTCTCACAGTGTCAGAAGTTTCTGCAACATTGGCAGATCCTGTCTCCCTCTTCTTTTCTCTTGGCCTCATTCTGACTGAAATATGTGAGCATCTTTTTGCTCTGTCCTCCAGAGCTGAATACTCAGAAACTTGCTGCAGAAGCAGTATGAACTTTAACATCAATAATCCTTGCCATCGAGATCCCTTGCTAAAGAACAATGAATATAAATTGGTCAAGTTTACCAAATTCTCATAATAAAGATCAGATACCATAAAAGGTGAAATCAGAGGATCCCCCAGCCTTTGTACAGCCTCTGATCTTTTTTCCATTTTTAAGGAAACTGTAAAAGCTTAAATATAGGGAATCCTGACAATCATTTGGTTTTGCTTTCCTTTCAGGGCTTTCACAGTTAATAAACACTTAACATTTTCAAAATTAATTGCAGTGGAATTTTCTGCACTATTTAGAGAGCTTTGAAAAAAGGAGTTGTCAAACAGATCCAATATGTCTCAAACTCGACAACCATATGACTTAGCCTTGTGTTTTAGCCATACGGATGAGGAAGGCAACTGTGATTACTCCTCGTGAAAGCAGGGGGGGAAGTGAGACAAGATTGCTAATGTCAGCCTGGCTTGTCAAGTGTAACCAAGACTGTGGAATTGCTGAGCTGTGTACCCAAGAGTGTGTCAAGGTTGGATAACTTCCATAAAATAGGACAGTCCGTCACGTGGTGCTTTGCGCCAGCTAAAGAGTATGTGCGCCTACAACAGATGTGCCGTGTTAAAGATAGTACCCAAAAATGGTCAGGTGCCAGCATAACAAGTTTGTGAGCAGATCCTCCCAGCAGGAGCCAATTTCAGTGAAACAAGCTGGCAAGGCAGCACACTTGTCATGGATGCAAATGCCAGATTTGGCATCTGCAGGTTTGTGGCACAAAGCAGGGGGGAAAAGATCCAAGTTTCCATCACCAAGTGGTGCCAGGGCTTCAAAGAAGAAATCTCTTAGATGTTTGGTCTGTGGAAAATGTTGACATGATTGCATAAATCTGACTTTAAAAAATAAAAAAAAAAAAAAGGAAAAGTAGCAACAGCAACAACATTAACTACACAACAACAAACCAAAATCCCAACTAGTAGATACTCTGTCGTCTAGTGATCATCTTTCCATGGTTGTTAAAAATATGAGTTAGTGTCCTGTCTTCTCTGAAGTCAAAGCCTCATCCCTGCATGTTTGTATGAAAATATGCACACCCCAGACAATCCTGGAAAATGAACTGTTGTTAAAATGTGAGGGCCCATATTGGGCAGCTCTTTGAAGCTTTTTAAATCATTAAAGATAATTAGAGTTTGAATAAAAACAGAAACCCACTATTACTGAGTTTGTTTCTCATTATGATCCTTCCATGGGAGTCTAGGTAATTCCTTTAAGTCTGACAGTTTCCCACAAGACAGTTGTAACATGAAGTTATGGATAAATTTGTCTTGAGAACTTTCTGATTAATTGACTGCAGGTGTCACTTGGGAATAGAAGATATAGTGGCATAGTGACATGTGTTTCAGGAATCAAGGAAACTGATTAAGAAGGAATTTTCAGAATTGTCTCCTCCCTCTAAGGTTTTAAATTATCTGTGACAGTAAAACGTTTGTGTTGACAAATTCTGTTCTGTGTAACCTACAAGTATTACTGGAGAAAACTTGCACATTGGACCAAAATGGAACATCTTCCCCGAAGACTTAGGGGATGACTATTGGTTATCATCATTGAGGAGGTCTTCTACAGGACTCAGAGTCACACCAGAAACAGATGGCTTGAAGCTTCACTTAGCTTCTTATGGATGGCAGGTCCAAAGAGCCAGTAAAACAGTCTTGCCAGTATTACAGAATGAATGCCAAACCAGATGTTTTTTCCCCATTGCCTGGAACCAGGAAACTCTGATTTTCTCAATTTCAGGAGAATGAATAGGGGCTTAACTCCAGGACAAATTATCAGTTTACTACAGTCACTCAGTTTCTTCTCAAGACAGCAGACAGTGATATCTTTTCCTCCAATGGAAACAAGTAGAAACTGGCAATAGTCATCTAAGATTTCTTTCCTCAGGAATCAGATTGACCAGGATCAGTTGGATCTCCTACACAGGGTATTCCAACCATGTTTTGCCTGTTGTTATGTCTCCCATAATCTTAATTTGGATATATGTTGGTCAGCAAAAGCCACTCGTAAGAAAATGCTGGTATAAAAATAGGGCACATACTAATGTGAAACTCAGATGAGAAAAAAAGTAGAAAGGAGAACTCTTCTGGAGTCATACTGGTTGAATTGTTTTCTAACCAGACAATTTTGTGTACCAGCTGAAAAATTGGGCAGGAGAGAGTAGTTATAGCAAAGCTATTCAGCATCCAAGATAAATAGACTGAGATTGTGGCAACAGATCAGTATAACCCAGCTGGAGAAAACAATTTATTGGAAAAACAAAACTATTTGGGGATCTGAAAACTTCTTACATCCTTTGTGTCTTCCTCCACTGTCTAATTCCTCATTTTTTTCTGGGTTAACATGAAGAAGATCAGAAAGAATTCATAAGAACAGACAACACCCTGCAGAGTCTTTCTGGGGTTACAATTTCTTATTTATTTATAAGTGGAATTTCTAGGGTCAGTAACCCAATATTTTAAGGCACTCAGACAGGGCTGAGGTAGAGGTTGCTTAGAAATAGACAGCTCATTTCAACTAAAAATTAGACTGTCAAACTGTCTAAATCATTCTCCAGAAATGGCTCTTTCTGCCCACTGATTATAAGGGTTATCTAGAGGATTAGCATGAATACAGAGATTTACACTATGGAGTGTAAACTCCTGTGAGCTGAATCCACCTACACATCAAAATCCAAAAAAGTCTGAAATGTGTAAGGTAGATGACCATGAGGTACCAAAACCAAAACCTTGTTCTCTTTGCGTTCTTATATAATCAGCGAAGAGAAAAAAAACCCTTCCAGACTTGACTCAAGTCTCCTACATTAGAGTTCTGGTTTGAGTCTTCATTTGGAGTTGTATGTGTTGACTAGAGGTTGAGAAGCATCTTGGCTTTCACTCCAGACATCAGGTTTACTTCAAGCCCTATGAATAACACCATTTATTGTGCCTCTTCTCCTTCTTTCCTTTCTTCCTACCTCCTCAACTTTGTAGCTTAGCTGCTATTTTCTTTTAAAGAGAAGTTGTTTGTGACAGGTGAGGTTTGTTTATTCTCTTTTTAAATATATATTTTTATTGGTTTATAACTATGTCTGTAAAAAATTGGTGGTTTGGGGCCTTGTGTGGCTAAAAGATAGATCAACATTCAAAAGCTTTGTTGTACAATGCTGAAAGATCAGGGGCAGATCTGACCTTTTGTATTTTAGCGATGATGTACACCTTCCTCAGAAAATTTCTGATCCAATGGAAAGTCTGACTCCTAAAGGGAAACCTAAAAAGAATTGTATCAGGTAACACAGTTTCTTGTAAAATCCCAAAATTCTAGAACTACTAAGAAAAAAAAGTCCTCCTTCATACATAAAGATAGAAGAACTAGGGGAAAATGAGAAGTTTTACTTTACAAACAGGGGAGGGTTTTGTGGATATTTGCTCCCAGGGCTTTTATCTGGAAAGAGATATATTTGAGGGTTAGAATTTGATAGGAAGCTCTGAAAGCACTAGAAGTCACCATATTTCATTCATGAGTGCCTAATTCCATGCAACCCATTCTTCATGCCTGGCTTTCTTACCACTCTGATTTTTTGGTGAACTTTGAGATCTTTACTGAAAAGTTCAGGCAAATTCATCTCCTTCAGGAAACTTTTTTTGTTTTTTTAACTTTTGTAGGTTTTGAAAGTTTGAAAACTTAGTCCGGAGAAAAGGACACTGAGAGGAGACCTTCTCACTCTTTACAACCACCTGAAAGGAGGTTATAGCATGGAGGGCATTGGTCTCCCAAGTTGTAAGTGGTAGGACAACTGGAAATGGTCTCAAGCTGCGCCAGGGGATAGTTTGGATATTAGGAAAAATTTCTTTAGTGACAGGTTTGTCAGTCATTGAAACAGGCTGTCCAGGGAA
The DNA here is from genome assembly GCF_037038585.1 of Patagioenas fasciata. Classification (NCBI taxonomy): domain Eukaryota; kingdom Metazoa; phylum Chordata; class Aves; order Columbiformes; family Columbidae; genus Patagioenas; species Patagioenas fasciata. Next base: position 121,229,084 of record NC_092522.1, on the reverse strand, counting down.
GTGGTTGAGTCACCATCCCTGAAGGTGTATAAAAGAAATGTATGTGTGACACTTAGGGTTGTGGTTTAGCAGTGGACTTGATAGTATGAGGTTTACACCTTGACCGGATGATCTTAAACATCTATTCCAACCTAAATTATTCTGATTCTATAATTCTATGATTCTATACACAAGAGTAAAAATAACAGGGGATGGCTGCTGAAGCAGCCAAAGACGGGTGGACTATGAACTAGAATTAATTCACAGGAGAGAGGACAGGCAGCAGTAGGACCTGGGCCGCCTCGCAGGCAGATGCCTTTTCTGCCTGGCCCTGCAGACAAGCTGCCAGTCCCACAAGTCTTATGAGGAGCAGCTGAAGAAACTGGGGTTGTTCAGCCTGGAGAACAGGAGGCTGAGGGGAAACCTTATTGCTGTCTACAGCTACCTGAAAGGAGGTTGTAGCATGGAGGGTGCTGGTCTCTTCTCCCAGGTAGCAAGTGATAAGACAAGAGGAAATGGCCTCAAGTTGTGCCAGAGGGGGTTTAGATTAGATATTTGGAAAAAACTCTTCGTGGAAAAGGCTTTCGGGCATTGGAACAGGCTGCCCAGGGCACTGGTGGAGTCACCATCCCTGGAGGGGTTTAAAAGGCGTTTAGACAACGTTCTTAGGGGCATGGTTTTGTGCTAGAGTTAGGTTATGGTTGAACTCGATGATCCTGAGGGTCTCTTCCAGATGAAATGATTCTATGATTCCATGATTCACTCTCTACCCAGGCTCCCTGCCAACACACGGTGTGACTTTGTCCCCAGCGGCAAACCCAGGGACAGCAGGGAGCTGCCCTGTGAGTGCCCATCACAGCATCCCCCCAGCCACGGCTTGTGGGAGGGGAAGGCTGCAGGGCTCTTGCAGCAAGGAAGATCCTTTCCCCTGCCCATTTAATTTTTGGCCTCTGTTGTGTCTGTTGCCTGTGGTGCTGGCTAGTGACAGAAATGACAGGATTTTAGTGGCAGTGTCACCTGTCCTACTAGCACTAAGAATAGAGCAGCTCCGTTTCTCTGCTGCTGCTAAATTCCCATGAGCGTTATGACATAACTGAAGGAAACCCATCTCTTCTGCTTTGCCGTGATGTCACCAGCTTCAGTGCTGCCAAAGAGATGTGCTGCTACCCAGTTTGTAGAGCCTGCATCTGCTCATAGCCCAGTTCAGGTGGTACAACAGCAGGAGCAAGGCTAGCTGACAGATTGGGATGCTCAGAGTTGCAAAAAGAGGGAGCAATTCACATTTTTTCAAGCACATCCTTATACACACAGAGATCACACCAGGGCTACCTTACTTATCTTGTTGTGCTTATTTCAACAACATTTTCACATCCCTCATCAGACTGATCAGGAGTGGCTTCTCTGCCCTCAAAGAAATACTCTACACATAAATTGATTCCAAAATAACTGAAAAGGTCTTTTAAAACTGCTTTGGGGGTGGGAATTCCAGTGCATAAAATTATTGGAGAATGGAGACAAAAGGATCTGTTTTGATCAAGATCATTTGTTGCTGACCTTCACTATACTGAGTTTTGTGACTTGGAGATTCAAGTTCCATACAGTGGCTATGTCTACATCAAAACATATTTGCTTTGTACAGTCCAGAACAAGAAAACAGAGTGAACACATCCCCTCTCCAGAAGCTGCTTCTTTGTGGGGAGTGTCCTTGTGTGCTGAAATTCCTTTGCAGTTGTCTATCTTCTCCCATTTGACATGGGACTGTGTCTGCCTTTAATATAGTTACAGTGATATCACTATATTGAAAAACCTCATCAGAGAAGACACAACCTATTCTAATAAAAACCTTCTTTATCTGATATAGATTGAAAAATCACTTCTCCTCGAAGGAGCAGCTGTATCAGCTAAAGGATTTTTTTTTTTTCTGTTTTCTTTTGTTATAATACTTTATCCACAAGTTTTGCTGATACTGTTGTTTTGTGATTTTTTTTTACCCAATTGTGTTAAACAGCATGCTTGCAGTGGCAAGATTTCTTAAGGCAGAGCAAATTCACCCAAGGAGTTTGTAGACTATCCTTTGTTAGAGATACTCAAAAACTGCCTAGACACAGCCATGGATAACTAGCTCTAGGTGGTCTTGCATGAGCAGGGGTGTAGGATCAGATGATCTCCAGAAGTCCCTTCCAACCTCAGACAACTGTGATCCTGTGATTCTGTGAAATTTCAGTTGATTTAAGTACACAGCTTTAGATTTTGGTCATCAGATCAATTCGTAACACACCTCTTTGATATCAGTAATCTAAAATCATATGTTCTTGTTGATAATAGTAATTACTATTTCATTATTAATTATTAGTAATAGCATTTAATGTCAAATTTATCTTTCTATTACAAAGCTAAAAAAGTTAAAAATACCAATCTGTTGCAATAGGAATCTTGTAACAATCTCTATAACAATGTTGCATCAGTTTGAAACACAGATTTTTTAGATTGATATAACATTATGTAGTTACAGCTCAATGGAACAGAATATAAGTATATTTTTCCAATAGATTTCAATCAACATTTGCTTAAAAATTGGTAGCTACATTTAAAAGATCATGTGAAAAACAGGTGAATTTGTAAACCTGGGCTACTGCACTTAACTTTGAAATGTATTTTCTATTCTATTCCATTCCATTACTGCATTTGTTATGTTCAGTTATGGCAGACCCTGGGGAGACACAACTGTGGATATGGTCCTAGGTGATATGAAAACTGAAGTGAGTTTGAAATGTTATTACATTCCTGTTAATTTTAAAGGCATTCAGCGATGTCGGGTCAATGACTTCATTACAGAGCCCATACTTAATTTTAATAAGGCTGTTGTGATAACCACATCATCCCTTTGTAATGAAAAAAATTATTTCCATGTTTAACCTTCTAAGGTTTCTGATTTTGTTCAATTTCTGCAAAAACTGGTATTCGTCCTACGTTTTTATTTCAGATGCAATTTCTATCTTTTACCAAACAAAAAGCAAAAGTTCACCGTGAGGAACTCTTCCTTCTGTTTTTATTTATTATTTTTTCCCGGCTGTGCTGTCTAGTCTTCATGACCAATACTTCAATACAAACTCAAATGAAAAAGAAACAAAATGCACAGTTTTATCATCCACTGTACTGTAGGTTTACTCCAGGAAGAGGGGAATTGGGAAAGCTAATGCTTTTATGCCCATGTACCACATTTTCTTACATATGAAGTGCAAAAAATCATTAATAACTTTGAAAATTAGCACCATGGTTACAATTTAGTTATTCCTCTGAATATGTGTGGAAAGTTGTTGTTGGAAATATATCCCACAATATTTCTGGAACTCAAACTGTGAGCTTTTACAATAGTAGTCTGTGTTTACAGAGTTTTTATGACCTGCAAGGGAAAAGAAACTGATTTATGTCTATTCTTTACTATTCCACATGCATGTGCATAAGTGCCCATCCATGCTTGAACACAAACATTAAAAGAGCATTAGAAAAGGCACTGAAGTGAAGCACGCCAAAGCTAAGAAATGCTAGACTTCGCCACCTGTGTGGAAACACCTTCCTTTGTCACACATGTCATCTCATGAAAGCTTTAATTCCCTGCTTGCCTATTCTTCTTCCAAAGTTTCCATGCTTTAAGAACAGATGTTGCTAATTTAGTTAATTATTAATCGATGTTTTATTTCAGCCAAATTATTCAAAATGGGGTCCAAAGCCTGTTCTGCATTTAAAAATAAGACGCATGCAATTTGTATCTGTGTGTGTATTTGCATGTGGACTGAGTGTATATAGATATTTGATTTTTTTCTGTTCACATTTACCTTCTTTAGTGCAAAGAATAGGGATTCATACCTGCATGGAAAGTCTGCTGACAACATCTACATGCCATTTTAGGTTCATTTTGCTACTATAAAGAGTGTGTAAGTTTTCTTTATTCTGCCAGAAGAAGAGAGAATTATACTGACAAGCGGGATGCTAACCTGATTCCTTCAGTTTCTGTGTCTTTGATTTTCTCAGTGGTGATATGTCACCATAGGTCTGTCAGAAAATGCATTTCTCCCTCTAAGTTTATCCAGAAAATCTGATTTCTAGGCAGGAAACTCATTCATTCTTTTAAAAAACTTGGGCAATCAACTAGAAGAAGCTATTAATCTGGTGGGTATTTCAGCAGAATAGTCACAAAAGAAAGAAAAAAAAAAGATAAAGTTAGTGAGTTTGGAGATCTACTCAGTGCAGTCAGGAAAGACTGGACAGTGGTTCTGCTGACCTAAGTATTCACTTAAGGATAACATAAAATTATTTTCTGTGCTCCATGGGCTGTACTGACTAGATCTTCATTGACTAAAACGTAAGTGTAGACAGCACTATCATGTGTCCACTTACACTGTACACACTATAGACACTACAGACACTACAGACACTATAGAAAGCAGAGTATGTGCCTTAAATGATGTCTGAAATCTACCCATTTCTGTGCATTGTGTGACCATAATAGATTCGATCTAACGTTAGCAATCCCAAAGGTGAATTTACTCTAGATTTGAACCATTTTTGACTACTTGGCTGCATGTTATGATCAGTTGGCTAAATATGAGCTCCCAGACTGTCTTGTAGCAGGTATTTAGTCATTAGATAGCAACAAGCTGAGTAACCATAACCCCTTACTGCAGGTACAACTTTTTCTTCAGGAGACGTCCAGCTTAATAAAGAACAGCTTGGATCATCTTAGTCATTTAGTAAACAATTCCTGAATACTGACAATATCAAGCAGTTTGGAAAAGCAGAGCCCAAAATCCATCGTTCCCCTCTCCTGGTTAAGACTCCTACCCAATAATCCACAACATACATTTCTTCAAGTCTGCTTTCCTTGTTGCTCTGTAAGTGGTTGTCCACGATTTCTTCTCCCCACCCTGCATGGTTTAGATATATTTAAAGTACAATTCAGGGGTATGGGAAGAGCAGTTTTAAATCTTTCTCAGGCTAAAATTGCCCTGCAACTCCAGTTAGGATCTTCCCAGGACAATTCCGTAACCACGGGGTCATTATGTAAAAAATGAGTGTTGGCAGCTCCTCTCCTGGCAGGTGTGAAAACACTGCTCTCACTATCCATGCCCAAAGGTTTGATTTAGAAACTTATGCCCAAAAGAAAATTTCTTGCCTCGGATACCTATTTCCCTTAATTCCCCGAAACGAAGGCACAGAGAGTGTTTCAGACCAACCACTTTCCTCAGCTTTTCCAATGAGCTGGCTCAGATGTTTTACCACTAAGTGGGTACCTACTTAGGGCACTTAACTTTTCCCAAGTTTTCTGAAATTGAGCAGAATTAACTGTTATAGTGCATGAAACATAGTCTCCTCCACATGCAAGATGAATTCTGGGGAGACTGATTTTAAGTTGTGCTGGTGCTGAGCGTGTCAGACCCAAGTTCCTCTTAGGATTTGGCACATTCAAGACCTTCTAAAGTCAAAAGAAAGACATGATACAGGTTTGGAGACAGACATTTGACAGAAATGAAGTCTTTCTGTTCTTTGTGAAAGAGGAGTCCTACGTGGGAATCCATTTTTCTTGTCAGAAAACAACAGGATGAGTAGAAATTCATGCATGAAGCATGATAGTACAGGTAGGCATCCACAGGATGAACCTATCCACCCACCTCCTTTTTTGCTATGGTCTTGCGTTGCAACTGGAAGGGCAAGAAGAAGGGACATGGTTGGTATTGGTCCATCCATATGGAAGAAGTGAAAATACTCTAAAAATCAGGGGATGGTCAGTGCAGAAGTATATTTCCCTATGTATACATAGGAGTGTTCCCAACCATCTAAAGCATAATTTACTAGCACAGCTTTGCACAGAATTCTTCACACAGAATATAACTAGGTAGTGAATATTTTGCTTTTCCTGCAGAGCACTGTGGATCCTAAAAGTCTATTGGGGTTGACTGAAGCAGTTCCTGGAAAATAAATGCATAGAAAGCTATTAAATATAAAGTTACAAACCTGGTTCAGCACAGAGACAAACTTCACTAAAGACCGAGACAGCATATTGTGCTCATTGCATGCTAACCCCAATGTTATGCTGTTCCTAAGATATTCATCTCTAGTCATGGTCAGAGATGACTAGTTGGGGTTCAGCTGGTCAAACCTTTGTTTCCAACTGAGAAATTACCAGTCTTACATTCTTATACCTAGATGAGCTCCACAAGCTTCAGGAAATGTAAGTGCATTAAATGTATGTTTAAATAATTTTCTGTGTATCATCTCTATCTTCAATCATCCTTGGATTAGATGACATCTAAAGGCCCCTTCCAACCCAAATTATTCTGTGATTCCAGGCACTCATAGCAAAGCATACAGCAATGAAGCTACTGAGATTCTGCCAGTGACTAACAATTATCCATTGCCCAGGACTGAGTTAAAATCTAGAGTAAAGGTAGAATAACTCTGTTTCAGATTCCCAAAACTCAGCTCTGGAAATAGAAAAATAACACAAGTTTGTAACAAGTCTTTATTGGCTTTGTTGCTCCAAAATGTTGAAAATACACCTCATCTGGTTGCAAGGCAAGGGTATCTTTCACAACAATGTGTTTTAAACAATTTAATTAATAATTTTATTGTCTGTAAAGTGTTTTCAAAAAAGAAAGACCATTAAAAAGTTGTAAATTATTTTCCCCTTCATTACTTTTATGTTTGGTAAATCAAATATAAAGAACTAAGAATAAAAATAAAAAATAAAAAAAAAAAAAAAGTTTTTTCAAACCAGTTAGCAGCAGTCACTTGTAGACTGGGCTATTGTACTTCATCTACAATAAGCAATAATGTTGTGTGATGGTACAGGACAGAAATACTATAATGATGATTGTGAACAAGAAACTGTTGCATTTCTAATTCACTTTTATAAGAAAAGAAAAGAAAAGGGAAAGAGGATAGATAAAGTTAAAAATATCTTTGATTTTGTGCTCTGAGCCTTCATTGCCAGAAAAGAAACAGATGGGGTTTCATCTGAAATGGCTGCTACTCACTGTCATCCAGTACAGCCAGTTGAAGAAGTAACCTGATTCAAAGACAGGACTGAGCAAAAGATGTCACTTACAAGTTTTCTATGTCAAAAAGTTGGGAAAGAGGAAGAAAGGATTGTGCCATAAGAGGGATCAACATTTCCTTTTGCGCAGTCAGTGGAAAAGCTCATGCTTCTGGCCTCGATCCAGAAAACTATGTAATATGACAGGTCTGATTATCGGACTGATATCACAGGCCCAGAATGTGCCTAAATTCACCCAGAATAAGAATAGAATATAGTTCTAGAAGCAGAGAGAATGACAAAGGGACTTGTAATGGCTTTATTTGACTTCAAGGGAATTTATAATGAGATAGCAAGTGTTTTATTTTGTGTTGCTGGATTACATTTGACCCAGGATATAGAAACTGAACTTTGTTTTCACCAAATGTTTATTTGATGACTCAGACTACAAAAATTACTTGCTAGCCTCAATTCCAAGCAGATAAATGGCACATCACCCAGCTGGTATGGACTCGCACTCCTGATGACAGTCATCATACAGTGAATACAGAAGATGAATGAACAGTGTGAATGTGAAGATTTTTGCTCTACAAACAGTCCCTGTAGGTCAGGACTGGAAGAGAAGTTCACACATTTCATTTTTTCTGCCCTCTTCTGCTCATGTGTCAAACACAATCACAGATCTGCCTACCCAGAAAGCATAGCATTCTTCCTCCCTGAACAGGCACACCAAAGCAATTGTGTGTCACTGGAAGAAGTTAAAAAAAGGGTAAAGAATGGGACTATTGCACAAGAAGGATTTGTATTTTCTTTTCTTTTATTTTTTTGCAGTCAGTGGAAAAGATCCTACATCTATTCTTAATCCAAAAGACAAAGTAGTCAACTGCAATAGCAGGAATCCAATGTAAGAGCCAGAGGCATGTGAAACTCAGTTATTTCTAACTGCACAAACCTGTGCAAACACAGCTTTCATTTTCCTCCCTCCTAAAATGCTCTCATAGTTATCAGCTTCTAATTTCCTCTTAAAATTTCCCAGTAAAACTCAAAGAAACAATACACCATTTGGTTGTGTGCTGTAACAGGGGCTTTTGCATAGTTCTGGTGTGAAACTTCACTGCTGATTTCTGCTGAAGGGTGTGGAAACATTTAGAATAGAATAGAATAATTTCAGTTGGAAGAGACCCTCAGGATCATTGAGTCCAACCATAACCTAACTCTAGCACTAAACCATGTCTGTAAGAACCTCATCTTTATAAGTAGTTGTCATTTAAGGGTTGGAGCTTATTTAAAAAAAAAAAAATATATATATATAGAGAGAGAGAGAGTTGTTGTTGTTGTTGTTGTTGTTTGGTTGTTTGTTTTACACTGGCAAGCTATTAGAATTATTGCAAAGTTGTTTTTAGCCCATGACATCTAGCACTGTCCCAAAGAAATCCCTGCTGTTATCCAGGAGCTGGCCCATAACACTCCAATACACAGTTTTGGTGCAGCCCCTCCCTTTTAGAGCGTAAGAGGATTTAGGTATGGATGGCTGGACAATTGCAAGTGGCATCAGAGCCAGTGAAAGTACCCTAGCCCTGTTTCACCTTCCAGTGCAAGAAGAGTCAGGAAAAATAAGGATATGACAACACTGACAGCAAGGAGTCAAACATAGTGAGCCCTGAACACACCTTAGCTTGAAAAAGTATTGCTTCAGCCACAATATTTCCTGGACTGAACCAAGATGTTTAATGCAGTATAGTACGGCTCCTCAGTCCTTGGTGAGCTCATCTGGGGATCTCTAAGACAGTGCTTCACTGCCCAACATGGACTAAAAGCTACAGGTGGGATTCATCTCTCCTGCCATGAGCCACCTAAAAGTTGATGGTATAGGGAAAAACTACCTAGGTTCTGCCATTACTTTAATTTTTCTAGGAGTTTGTTTGACTCCAAAAGGGATGTTCCAGCTCTCTCTCACCTCTTGTGCTAGCACTAGTGCTCAGCAATCACATCCATAATGTGATAGTGACAAATACTGTTTTCTCTACCTGCTCTCTACAGGAATTGTTTAAAGTAACTGTGGAAGTCCACCCCAAGCTCTTTACCCAGCATCTCCTAAAGTGGAGAGTCAAGTATCTCTACAGATCCTCCCATCCACCTCTACTACCTTCCCATGGTTCCTGCCCCTCTCCACTGTGCATAGAAGGAGGCTCAGTAAACCATTTTAGTGTACATCTCTAACTTGGAGATAGTTAGACCTAAATTACTTTCCTGAGATTGCACAGGGACTCTAGGGAAGAATCTTCATTCTATACCTTCACACAAGATCATCTCCCTTTTTGAAACTTATTTTATGTGTAAGAAGCAGTGGAGTGCTTTTCATTACGTATCTTTTTGGAAGTTAAGGTTGTATGTAGGACCTTAGAGAACTGCCAATGATCATCGTCAGCTCCATTTACTATCAACCTCTCCCTTTTGGTGAACTGCAAAGAAAGAGAGAAAACAGTTAATTAAGGTTCATCCATATGCCAGTGACTGAGTTGCTTCAGAGGAACTAAAAATAATTTCAGCTGACCACACCACCACATCCTCATAACAAAATTCCTGAGTGTCTCTGCATTGTAATGAGTGTTCTTTCAACAAAGGAAATGCGTATGATGCTAATTTTATAAGAGTGGCATGGTTTTACCCAAACTGGTTTTGTACTATCTCAAAAAAAAATTTAAATGGCATTTAGGTACATTAAACTTCAGAAATAGATGACCCAACTTTTGATTGTTAATTATTAAGACCAAGGTAAGATTTCAGTTATTCTAATGCCATAAATAATTTTATTTTATTTTTTCATATTATTTTATTTCATATTTTTCTTTTTTTTTTTTTTTTAATTTGTTCATATGTAGTCCATTCTGTAGACTCATTTCACTTTGAATCTCATGGTGGTAAATTAGCAGTGCTCACCCCATCAGATGGCTACTTTGCAAAGTGGAATAAAAGTCTATGCTGAACACCCCTGTACATGGTGAGACTAAATACGGATTCAGCAAGTCATGAACCCTGGATACTGTTGCAGGTTCCAGTTTTCTGCCCTCCCTGCACTTTTCTGTTTCCCCTTTGGGACTGTGAAATGGTTAGATGGGTCAGATCAAATGTGATGGGAGGGAGAAAAAAGCACGTTCAGCTATTCTAGGAACAAAGTCCAGGACTCCAGGAGGCCCTGAGAAGCCAGTTTCTTCATAACTATTTTCCAGATTTTAATATTGTTTTGGGTTGCTTAGGGTCATTGAAGGGGGCAGGATGGGGAGGGGGGAGACTCCTCCCTTTTTTTATTCCCTCTGGCTATTTTCCAGGTTTATAGTCATGTTGATATATTATACCAACTGCCTGGATGTAATCCCTCAGCTGCCCTGTGCAACAGTGCAATTCTTAGCGAAGAACCAGGAAAGGACAACTGAGTTCTCAGAAACTGATAGTGAAAGAAAGTCTACTTGAGCCTACTTTGCTTGAACATCAGAGCTTCAAGTGCTTTTTCAGAACCTGTAGAGCCCGTAAATGTGTCTTTTTATGTCCCACGGGCCAGAGATTCCAAAGGCTACACTATGGCTACTCTGACCAAGGAGTAAAATAACAAGGAAACCATCATCACGTCAGTCAGCCAACTGGAATTCAGCCCAAGGTTCCTATACAAGTTTGTTTGTTTGTTTGTTTGTTTTTTAATGTGATATAGTAATCCAAAATCAAAACCAAAGTGGCCCTGACTTTGTTGCTGTTTTAATCTCAATTAAACCAGTTTACTGATTATGCCTGCCAGAACTGAGAGCATTCTTTCTGTAGTCTGAAAACATTTAAAACATTTAGATGCCTAATTTCCATTGAATTTCCATATCCGCTCAAAACGAAACAAAGTACTATGGAAAATAATCCAAATTTACTAATGTGCTTAAATATATATGGGTAATTCTAAAAGGGGTCTTTTTATCAACTACTATTCCTATTTAATTGTTTTTAAAATGTTAGAGGAAATAAGGTCAACTATTTAGATGCTAGATGGAGAGCCTCACTTTCTCAAATGGTCTTTACTCCAATGTGAATCCTTCTAACATCCTTCCTCAGGATTAAAGTGCTCTACAGAGGTAGGAATCCTCTTGAAGATTTTGTTTCTGCAAAAACCTAGGTTGGGAAGGATCTCTGCGAATCATCTGGAATTAGTGGATGGAGTTTCTTTCACATCAGGTGTCCACAGGTGAGAACACTGGGTCAGGATGAAGGAACTTTGCAGGATGAATACAGCAACAATGTCACAGCGGTCAGAATTCGCTTGATTGAAACATTTATTCATTTATATGTGTTAGAATGGCTTATCTACAGAAATCTTCTCTGCTATCTAGTGCCTCAGCCACCAAAATACCTTCTAATAAAGGATAAGGAACCCATCTTCAGAGCCCTCTGCTGACACAGCTGTGTATTATTCTGCTGGTTTACAGGTGTGGAAACTGAGGCACAGACCTGTGGTCAGAGTAATCTGAAGATCATAGACCTGTCATCAGATGTTAGAACCAGAAAGCCTTTGAGGTGTGACTCTGTGTCATGAACATAAGAATCTCCTTGCTTTTATTTGCTAAATGATCCATCAATAAGTTAAAATCAAGGCGGGGGGGGGGTGGGAGGGGGGAAGGAAGGATAAGAATATGAAGGGAAATGGATTTATTTTTTTCTAGCCAAATGATATCTGTATGGGTGGAAATGAAACAGCTTCAGATAGCATAGGAAATATGCACCCATTCCTGTCACCCAGCTAAGCAACCCACTAGGGACAGCGAATCCCCCTGTAGCTGAATCCCAAAGCTTGTGGGCACGATGCATCTTCTGTGGGCTGTTGTAGTCAGCACTGTCAAATCCAAAATCTTACCTCTCCCAGTTGCACTTTCTTTCTTCAACAATTACTGGAGAAAAAAGGTAACTGTTGTAGACCTGTATCAGAGATGCCAGTTTAATTTCTTTTTCTCTTTTTTTATTTTTTTTTGGACATTGCATCTGCGGAGGAGGGAAGGGGGAGGATGGGGATTTGCAACAGTGGGGGCAGCTGAAGATGGAAAGGAGGGGAAAAGAAGAAAAAATATTTCCTTTGGCAATTCTGTTTCGCTTTCGAGAAGGGACTACTTTCCTCACTCCTTATCCCTCCTGACAAGTACAGGCACTTTGGGCCTTAACTGGATGTGAACATTGTCAAAAGAAATTTGGGCTAAAGGGAGGCATCTGCAGTTCTGTTCCTATTGCGCTTGGTGCTGGAGCCACTTTTGCGAATGTGGCAGGGTGGCTGGTGGGCAGACACCAGTACAGATGGGAACTTCACATACTGTATGCATCATGACCAACTATAAAAACAGTCACAACGCATCAGTTGTTACCCGGCCAGTCTCCCTGGAACCTTCACTTTCAATTTGAATCTCGCTGACATCCACAGCTTACAGTGAGCTTTTATATTTAAGCATCAGTACAGTACTAATGCAAGAGAAAAAGGGGTGGCTGGGCTACCACAGCAAGGAATTAAACCTCTGATCTCCGCCAGCCGTTGGAAGGGAGGAGCAATTCAAGGGGAATTGTGTAACTAGACTCTATGGAAAAGGGGGGAGAAAAAGCAGGGGATGGTACTCGGAGGTTTTTTTAGATACTGTGAACACACAGCAAGTCAGGGGGCTTCTGAAAAAGTAACATAGCAAGCAGGCACTTTCCCAAATTGCAATTTAATGCTTGGAATAATCTTATTGTGTCAGATACTCACCGCCAAAGAATCAAGGATAAATATAACTTAAAAAAAAAAAAAAAGGTGATGGCAATTTGAACAGCTTAATATTTCTTCAAAGGCAAAGTGATGGAAAGCAACACTGAAGTAAATTGACAACTCGGAATTAACTGGTTGCTGGCACATCTCAGGTAAAGGTTTGATGGTAACACGAGCTTTCCAAAGTGTTTCAAAACTGAAGTATTATGAAAAGGTAAATTATGTTTTGTATTCATGACTGAAAGCATTTTATTTTAAAGCCGGCACTGCCGATGCTGTCAAGGTGGAGATTCTAGCTTTATGTATAGTGCCTCTAGCCTTGCAATGTGAGTGAGGCAACATGACAGCTTGTAATAAGTAATTTTTATACAGTTGCATTTATCACTCAAGTAGGCTTGGCAATATTAAACATAGACCCTAAAATGCTGCAGAAAAGGAAGGACAGGGGCTGGAGGCCATGTATATTGTGTGTGTGTGTGTATGTGCTTGCTATGTGTGTGTTTGTAACTTTTTTTTAATTTATTTTTTTTTCTTTCTCCAGGCCCGCTCCTGTTAATGTGGCACTTTTTAAGATATGCACCGAAATGCTTCCAAATTGTTAATACATCACTAAAAGGTTACAAATGAAATGACCCCATTTAGCCCAAAGGATGTTATTTTTGGCTTTAATGAATTAGACATTGCTACCATTTTCAGGCAAAAATCAATTGCCTCAATTAACAAATTCACACAAGTCCAAATATTTACAAAATAAAGACCCAGAAACCACTTTCTTCGTTTCTCTTTCTCACTCCATACTGTTTCTTCATTAACATCTTCATTTCCATGAAAGTGTGAGGCATCAGCTCTTTCTCTGAGCTTGTGAAGGCCTGAGTGTTGACAACTTTCTTATTCTTTAGAGGCTGCTCTTTTCTGTTTTAGCAGGTTTTCTTTCTTCATCATGAATAATTCAGAACAAGCTACAAGAAGTAGAGGATGCCCATTTCTTCCCATGGAAAGAATAAAAATAATAGTCAAACCCTACCTCATTTGTGGAAGAAAATTTTACCAAAACAAAAGAAGGTAATTTATTTTATGGGACTGAAGTAAGAAGGGAAATTTTCTTCTGTTCACAGGATTTATAGGAACTGTAGATTGAGTCTGAACCAAAAGGAACCAAAAATTTCCAAGCTAAATGACAGATTAAAACCTTCTCTAGCACAGCCCTGATATATGGTTTGATTTCCACTCCTGTTGCAAGGAGTTACTAAGCGAGATGGATGCCAGTCAGGTCAGCCATTTAGCACTGAAATAACATCAGACATAAAATTGGGAAAAAAAAAAAAAAGACCAGCCTTTGTTATTATTCATATGACCCAGTTGAGAAAATTATGCATTCATACTGGGAGGTATGTCTAATTCAGGCATCATGGTTGCCTCAGGACACGGGTTGTGAGGACTTGAAGCTCTGTATAGGTGTTTAGACTGTCTCGTCTATTCCATTTGCTTATTTCATGCATCTCTGCTACCCATCAATGTTAAATTTAATTAATTTGCCCACCTAACCCACACTGTTTAGAAGAGGACATTCCAGGACCTGTTGGTTATGGGAATTTCCCAGGACAGCAATTGAGGGAGGTGTTGACGTCTTAACCTTTGCTGGAACATGAGTCTCCAACTCTTAGTAAAGGTCTCCAGATAAGAGCTAATGCTACATATACAAGGGTGACACTTACCCTTGCAGCAGACCAGATTCATGAATATCAGCTGCATACACAACAAGAAAACAAAAGGAAGATAGTCAATAAATGCAAGGAGTCAACATTTGTTGCAGGTTTTGCAAATGAGTCCGTAAATCAACAAAAGACACTAGATCTTCCATCTGATAAGTCTCTACAGCCAGTTTGATTCTGAGTTTCAAGGTTTATTTTGTATCACATAGTTATATTAATAAGATGATGAAAAACAAGCCTTATTTTTTTCCCTAGAAAAGTATGTTTAATATAAGTCTGTTGCAAAATCCTGCTGCCTTTTTCCTTTGACTGTGGCAACTAGAAAACAACCGCATTTGAGTATTTTATTTTATTTTATTTTGTACTCCATACTGTGAACACAAGACTAAGCACTAGAACTCATTTGTGGCTACATGTTAAGAAAAATCTACTAGTAAACCTGGAGAGGTTGTAGTCTTCAATATTTCAGATTTTTAAACATCAGTTAGAAATTACTAAGCCACATTTGATTTTATCTTGGAATAGCAATAGAGTAAGTACCCTCATTTGGCATGAGGTCTGAGTTGGGTTTTCAGCAGAGGAGACTTACAAAATCTTTAGACAGTTTTGGAAAATGAAGCTACTTGTAACAAACTTCTGACAGAGCTGAAAAGACCTTGAAGGTAAGGTTCATCTTCTTGAATTTAACATATCTACAATACACATGATTACACCTGATTTAGTTACCCTGGGATCCCTTGATAAACAACAGAGAGAAACAATCAATTTTTAGGTGCAATTGTCTGACTTAGTGAAGTATTTATCTTTGGCCAGATGCATGTCATTACCTTTAGTCAATCAAGTCTCATCCTAAGTTTTTCTTTCTTCTCCTATGCTCTCACTTCCATGGTAGTACACCTTTTCCCCTGTAATCCAATGCCTATCTGCTTGATACAACTAACCTATAGTAATACAGATGATGCCATTAACACAATCCTGTGGACTATATGTGTGCCATCTAGCTGAGAGTGAAGGGATATTCTGAAAGTGTGGAGCTTAACATGATCATAAATGTTGGCATGTTGACTTCTAAGAAGACAGGAGATGTAAGCTGAGAACAGGTTTTTGTTATGATTTTTTTATATATATGCCATTCTTTGATACTTCCTAGAAAAATGCTTCATACTACTGTGTCTCTGACATACAATGTAGCAGCTCCTGCTATCTTATTTCTGCTACTCTGAAACAGCAGAACCTGTGTTGAGCAAAGAAGGACCTGTAGTTTCAGTAGTCACTACAGATTTACACAAAGTGTAATGGTGTCATTAAATAGCATCATGATTACTGTCAGAATCAAGCACAAGTACTGAGAATTTCTATGCAGAATCCTTCTACCAACTGGTAACTGAAATACACTGCATAGGAACAACCTCAGTAATATATATACATATAGAATTTACATGTCTGATATAATCTGATCATTTAGGCTCTTTCTGTTGTTGGTGAGAGAGTCGGACCATGTTAAAGAGATCTTCCCCTCCTTGGGAAGATCCATCCCCTTCTGCTATCACAATCATTGTCTTGCCTTTAACTTTCTCCCCATGACTGTGCAGGGAACATAGAGGACTAACTTAGTTCAAAAGTCCTCAAAAGTCCTCAAAAACCCTTATTTCAAAAGCATCCTCAAAATTCTTGAAAAATCATGCTAGGGCTTACTTTTGGTTTTGGGAAAACAGGGTAGTGTGTCATAAAAATCAGATGACTCAAAATGACTGTCACCTCAGTGTGTACGGTGATATGCAAAATGGATTGTTAATGCAGTATATATCAGAAAAGAAAATTTTAACACATTCCTAGTTTTCAGGACAAAGATATTTTAAATATTTACTGGTCAGTGTAATGTATGATCTGAGAAGACAATTAAGTTGAAGGTTATTCATTGTACAATTCATACTGCAGGTATATGAGGTCTTAAATTTGTAATGGACTTTTCCTGGGGCATATGTAAATAATCTTTCCCTCATGTGGATGCCACATGATTGTGTATGTGCGGACTATAAAGCTCCAGGTTTTAGAACAGAACTTTGTAGAATTGTACGAAACTTTTGATTGCTATGTTTAGAAATGGTCAGAAAACAGAAAACAACTCCTATTTTCCAGTGTCCTCCCAGAATATCAATATTTTGACAATTTCGTGTTTCCAGAATGAAGATCACAGTGGGTGGCACTTTGGGTCCTTCAAAACTTAATTCTCAGGATGGAGAAGATGGGTAAGTGAAAGGAAAATGTGGCATGAAGTAAGATACCACTATTCATTTACATATTAATATTCTTGTAAGTCCAACAGCTATTAACTGAAAAAACATATCTTTTTGTGTGTGTGAAATTTTGATCAATGTACTATTGTCTGAGTTGGCTGAAAAATTTCAGTGTCATAGGTTCATTTTTCAGCCAACCCCTGTTGTCATTGTTGCTTTAGGGTAATAGCTGGTCTACAGTGTATGAGAGAAAACAATATAGCCTTGAGTATACTTTTACCCTGATTTTTAGATCCTGCACTGACTGATGTCGCAGAAGTATCTGGAATCTAAAGAACTCTGAAAAACAGAAAACTATTTCTGGTATTAAGGTATTGCTCCACAGGGCTAAATGCTTCAGTTACTTTGTTTCCCCAAAAATAAGACAGGGTCTTACAGTAATTTTTGCCCCAAAAGAGGTCTACTTTTTTACATGTATAGCTGCCTGAACACTATTTAAATTGACTTTTTTTTATGAACTGTAACTAGGGCTTATTTTTAGAGTAGGGATTATATTTCAAGCATCCTCAAAAATCTTGAAAAATTATACTAGGGCTTATTTTCAGGATAGGTCTTATTTTCAGGAAAACAGGGTAGTTTGTAATAAAAATCCTTTCTTGTCCTAGAAACATCATTTTAAGATCATCACACTTCCTACTGTAAGAGTATCTCAAGAAAAGCATATTCCACATAGATTGTTGTATCATGTGAATTTATTACACAATGTATCAATTAGATGTGATTATTCTTGAACTAAACCATTTTGCATCATATCGGATACCAGTTTGTTCACCACAAACATAAAATTGACCATTTTGCTTTGATTCCATGCACTATAATTCCATAATATCAGCTTCATAAAATTATGTAAGGTACTGCTATTGATTGTCTCCAGCCATGTTTTACCTTCCTGTCTGACAACTCAAAGTATTTTGAATACCAATTAATCAAATGATTTAGTATTACTTAAGTAGTCTATGCAGTTTGTATTGCAGATGAATTCCTACACCCATCCTTGTAGAAGAGTTTGCATACCTGAAGGATGTCTTCTGTCTAGATATCAAACTTAGTTCTTCAGGTTAACAAGCTCTTGTCTTTGTAATAAATTAATTATGAAAAATCTGTGTTGGTAATCAGGTGCAGAAAAACCTACAACAGATATTCACCCATGGAGGATGGGAACAGTGTTCAACTGTCTATATTACAGATCTCTGCAATGAAAACATCTCCAAATCAGCTAGCTTTATAGAATTTTCTATATTCAAGGGGAAAAAAAATGTCATATTTAGAACACAGTTTATTCAATTAGAATGTAAAGATTAGTTGTATTGAACTCAGACACTGTCTTTATCTCTCCTTTTATTTACTAGGGGGCTAAAGAGAGTTAGACCTTGTGTAGGTCTGCAGTACAGATCTTAACATTTGGAAATGTGAATCAAATCCATTGTACTTCATAGCTTTACTAAATTGCATGAAAATGAGATTTATGCAGAACAAATCATGGCCAAAGACATCACAGGGTTTAAATTACTTTCCTGAGAGTACACAACAGGATGAGAGCTCGAAGATCACAAAACTGGCTTGACCACTAGATTTTTTCCTGTAACCGCCAGTCTTTTTTTCCTGTGTTCACAGCAGTGCATTTATTTCTAGCATTGCCTCTGAGCAAAAGTAACCTACAGCTTTTCCAGAAGAAAGAAACTTGTGATATTTGATATATGACATGGATCAGTCTACGCTCAACATGACAGAACTTAAATAGACTTGATTTCAAAAGCGGTTGAATACTCCATCTCTCTAAACAAATTTTTTTAGGATGCTATCAAGCATTGAATAAAAGACGCTTTCATCATCATCAGACTCCTTCAAAAGCTTTGCTTTAAAACATACAATCACATTATGTAAAATGAGAAGAGATGATTCTGTGATTAGAAACTTGGGATCAGTACTCAGGAAACTGTGGAAAATTTGCCCTGTTGCAAACTTGCCAAGTTCCAGGCTCAGATAATTTAATATCGATGTAATGTACCTGTAAACCTGCACTGCTGTCTGAGCTTTTGCTATAGTAAACAGAAATTAAGACTTGGATCAATTGCCTGAGTTCAGGCATCTGTAGTACAGTTTCAGGTATTCTGTGGTACTTCATCACTCACGTGATCTGGCATAGACAGGAGCTATTGAAGAACTTCAGAACTTGAGCATCCCAAGTGATAACAGATGCCCATGTTTGGGAAAACTAATCTGGTCCCAGAGAATGTAGTTAATGGAATCTAATAAAGAGATTAGACCAGCTTTAAGTAGAAACCTCTATTTGGTCAGCTGAGTAGCTCTAGAGGACTTAGGGAAACTGAGACATCTCCACTGAGCTGGCAGATATGCACAGGTTTGCACTGTCTTTCTGAGCTAGCAGTCAGTGGCCAGAGGTAACACCTATGGGAATCTCAAAAAGGCACTGGACATCTTTGTCTAGACAATTAAAACAAGCCCACAGGATGGGATTCACTTGCCTGGGCCTAAGCATCTAGTATCCTTTTAGGTGCTTTGGAGTATTCTGCTCAGCCATGGAAGGGCACATGCCTCTTGTCAATCCTGATTCATATCTGCTAGATTCTTCTGGATGTCTTGAATGTAATAACACATCTCAGATGGTATTGCACACACAGGTAGCAGAATCATGAGTGCAGGTATCAATAGGTAGTAAAGGAATAACTTACTCAGCTGGTGGGACCCTCAAGAACTGTGCATCAGCGCCAGTCACTACAAAGGAAGTTGTGATGAAAAACACAGGGAAAACTGAAGAGGTATTTTGTTACTATAGAGGCTAATGTTTAATGATCAAGAATAAAATAAAATCTTATGTATATGTATATATATATATGTATAAAAAATCTAGACGCAGGGAATGGCCTGTGTAAGTCACATGTGCAGCCCATACGTTCATGTGTAAGTAGTATTACTGAGAGAACAAAGGATGTTCCTGGACATTTCCATTACATTACAAAGCTGGCCTTCCAAGAATAATACACCTGAGAATAAAACAATAATTATAAAACCACAAATGAAATCAAAGCAATGCTGCTGAAAGCCTTAAGCACCACAGGTTTACGAGGCATGTAAATATAGCAGCTTGGATAAAGATGTAAACTATTACACTACACCCTTTAAAATCTCACATTTCAGAAGCCAGTAGAAATACATTGCACTGAAAATGTGGATAGATAAATGTTGGATCTCTGGTAAGAAATGCTGTTCTTTTTCTTTTAAAGCTGTGTGAATATGTGCAAACTGGAATTAAGGAGAGCAGATAACCCACTGCACACTAGAGATGAGCAGGCTGCTCAAAGCTACCACATAATCGGTGAAGCTTTAAAAAAAAAGATAAGAAAACAGCTTGAGGCCTTTTTTCCTTCTTCCTCTACAATGTGACATCATTGTATATGACACAACACCTTGGAAGGAACCATATGGGGAAATGCAGACATGTTGCTAACTAAATGTGAGCTCCTTCGCAATGAAAAAATCTTGTTGCTGGCCAAACCCTGGATGGTCTCATAAAAAGCACAGCTTGTGCAGTGGAACTGACAGTTCTACTTCAAGGATGGTTTTCACGTGTAATGCTTCTTTGGTACAGTATTTAGAAAGGCATAATAGGAATATAATGGTGTTTTTCATTCTGATCTAATCAGAAAGATTTGACTCAAGCTCAACACCCAAAAATACATGAGATGTTCTGACAAAGATTTTTGCTTGCTTTTTACAGGACGGATCTTTGGAGTGTTAAGCTGATTAGTCAGTTAGTTATTCCACTGATTCAAAGCATATATATTCCTTTCCTCTGTCTTGTGATGTCTTTTTAGCTTTGTCTTTGTATGTCTTTCTTTCACTCATTCTCTGTTTTGTTAAATTTCAATCTTAATGCAGCTTTGGATTGTAAATTGGATCTAAAAGTTCCATTTTTTTTATTTTCATTATAGCCATTATTATCAGTAGCAGTAATAGCAGTAGCAGCAGCAGCAGTAGTAATGGTCATAGTAACAGTGAATTTAATTGAATATGCTGTAAATGGCTCACTGATTTTTTCATGGCTACTCAAAATGTTTAATAATTTTATATGAGAAGGTGAATTTCTACAGATCAATGAATAAAACCTCATAGCTTTAACACTAGATCTTCATCATGGATGTCTACATTCACTTAAATAGCAACCAGTTCCAAAGTTGTCTTAGGTGACTTTGGCAGAGGAGGAGATCCTGACAGCTTAAGATTGTGAGCGTTAATAAATGTGAAAAGGATAACATTATAATGAAGAAGCTGCCTGAACAAGTATGTATCTGTGCATTAAAAATTATGAGAACCACAGTTAAAAGTTAAAAGAACTTCCCATGGAACACAACATTTGCATTTCTGTGAGTACTAATGGGATGGGAATCAAGAATTTTTCAGAGTTTACTATGAGATATTCTTGCTCGTCTTCATTCCCTAAACTTAAAAAGAGGTTGGCCCCCAATTCAACAAACAGTCACATTCAGCCTGGTTGAAATACCACAGAAACCCATGCATATCATTTAGATAAAATTAAGCATTTTTTTTTTCCCATCATTAGATCCTAAAATCTATACTTAATTTTAATGATCCATTTCATGAAAACAACTCATGAAAACACTTAATCGTGTGCTTGATTTCCATTTAAGTCTGTGATTAAATTCCATAGAAATTAGTAAATTTTAACTTGCCTTTAACATTAAGTATGAGCTTAAATGTATTCTCAGTTAGGTACCTTGTTCCCAATGATTTTTGATAGGCTTTGATGGTTTGGGATCTAGATGAAAGATACAGTTATTTCACTTTACAATTTGATTATGAACCAGGACACAGGGAAAAAAAAATCAACTGCAGACTTATGAGACCAAACAGTATGTGGGTTCTATAAAAATGTGACATGATGGGTCTGGATTATTGGGGTTTGAGCAGAATATTTTTTTCTCTACTTATTTAGCCTTTTACATGCAAAACTATTTATGTGCACACTCCCCCGTGTCAGCCTGATATATTCAGGCTAGCACAGCTTCAGCACCTGTAGGCCAACCACATCTCTGGGGTAAATGCATTGCCTGGAGGGATATATTTGATTCATAATGGCTACAGCTGAATTACAGTGAGTGCTGGGGTGTTATTTATGCTATATCTGAAAGTTCATTGAAATTATTTAGATCCAGATCCCTCAAAGGATATCAGTGCAACACAGGTTAGATTTATGTGGCCAAGTCCAGGTAAGCAATCCACAAGTTCTGCCTTAAAACATAGGTCCCTTAAGTTTCACCAGTCATTTTCTGTGGATGTTCAAAGACCTTGTCCAGGCCCTCATCAGGGAATCTATTGTGTAAAGAATTCCTCTTTAACTGAACTTATCATCTAAGGATATTTGAGATTTACAAACTTAGTAATAGCAAATCTATATACCTGATGTCATGGGCAAGATGCTTGCAAACAAATTAGAACACTTCATCGGGAAATCGCAAGCCTGACTTGGTCAAAATTAGTTTCTTACATTTCCTAGAAGTGTGACATTACCTAGAGGCACTCTTAGGCACTCATTCTATGTGCTATGGACGTGGAAAGTGATCAGGAGGTTGGGAAAGAATGGGGTGCAAAACTTCTGGTGTCAAGAAAAAAATAAATGACATGGCTCAGAATTAAGGAGTGTAGCATTCACAGAAAAATCCCATCCTCCATTCAGGTAAATACAATTGTATAAGCTGGAAGAAAACAGGCACTACAAGCACTGAGAAACCCTATGAAAACAGAATTGTAAAGGTAGAAAACTTTCACTTAAAAGTATTACTTGAGAAAATTATTTTTAGAAATCAAAATGTTTTCCTTCAGAAAAGTCTGAATAAAATTTTACAATTTTGGTTTATATTGTATCTTATTTGATGCTTCTTTTGTTTCCTTATGTATTTTCTTCTATTGCTGTAAAAATTCATGTCACAATTAAAAACCCAAACCTTAAAATTAAATTGGAAATGTAGTTTTAGAATTCATTGATTAATATTCCTCATTCCCTGCCATGTCTTCTGTGGACAAGCAAATTTTTCTGAAAGTAGTATTTTGTGATCTTAATCCACAGGCTTTCCAAACTGGTAAAATATTAAGTTGTCCAGTTTCCGTTAGCCTGCTGCCAGACGAAATCTGAAACAACAGTCTATCCACCATTAGAATCTTCATTACAATCACAATATAAAGTTACATGTGCAATCAGAAACTGCGGTTGTACTGGGCTTAATGTTTGATGGTCATTGTCTGTGAGACTTTATAAATGAAAAGACAAGAAAAATGTGAGAATAAAAATGAGAGACACAGAGCAGAGCAATTTTGAATGGGTCAGACACAGCACATTTGCGAAGAACATAGCAGATAATATCCATACTATATTTTAAGATAATGGGTCTTTGAAGAGGAAGAATTTCCAAAATGAAAGTCAAAACTGGGATTCCTATATCTGTACTGCAGCATTTACTAAAATGGTCTGCATTTCATAGGAGCACAGATCCGAAAGGGATCCTGCTCCCAGATCAACAGCTCTAGTCTCCTGCTCTGGCAGTACATCACATCGTCTAACACCTTTTAGAAACAGGTCATGCACTTAAATATAAGATTTTCTGCCTCTTTTACTTTTATTGAGGGGAAGCTGTTCTAGAATTTCATTCCTCTGCTATTTAGAAACCTACTTCAGATTCCCAGTCTATCTGTATTTATATGGCTAAGCATTAAACACATTAATTTTCACATTAAAGTCCAAAAAGGCTGTTGCATTGCTGTTTTTAAGAGACAAAAAGTTTATATTTAGAGACTGACATAATAATTTAAAGCCCCACGGGTATATTTTTTTTAATTATTAAATGCATACTTATTCTGAAGGGTTTAGGCTCATGTGACAAGGTAGAGAAAAGTGACAGGATTTATCAGCTGAAATCTGCTTTAACTTGGGAATTTCTGCATTATGCTCCACTGTATAATGCAGATGCAGTTTAGCACATTTCCAGATGTGCGAAACACAGATACATGTAGCCACACACTAACATTGCCTGTGCTCTACCCAAAAGTGCGAACAGAACCAGCATAAAAGATGTTTAGGTACATATAGGTGTGACTGTGCTTTTGTCAATTCACCCTGCTGGTACAAATATTGCTAACAGTCCGCTGCTTGAGGAAGAGGATGAGAAAATTACCCTAAGCTTCCAGATAATCGAGTCAGTGTGAGCCACACGTGTGGCAAATAATAATTATTATTGTTGGAATATTAACTATAAAATGCTATTTCAAACCATAAATTATAATCTCAATTCATTTTTGATTAACTGGAAAATGGATGCTTCAAGTCACGGTTTTTGAAAAATTCCCGTAGTCTTGACTTTTGACTTCTGTTTTCCCCCTTTTCATTGCAAACAGCTGCCAAGCAAAATAGTAGAATGTGTTACATGAGCTAATCTCAGCCACTTGCCTTTTAGAGGGTTAATGCTACTTTCTTTTTCCTTCCTTGCTCTTACCCTGTGCTGACTAAAAAGAACACCCAGGTTCAATGAGTGACAAATCATTACAGACCGTACAGTGTAATTAAAAAGCACAGCCATTGATCAGCTATGAGCTAAACCTGAGACAAAAAAAAAGTGAGAGACCCGGAATAGCTGGCAAAACTTCTCATTGAATCTGTCTGAAATGGAAGATGTTCTCCCTGGAGGCATGGAGCGTGGCCCATTGTGCATTTCCATTAGAGATACATACTGACTCGGAGCATGCCATTGATGTTGGCCTATTTATGAAAGGCTGTTGAAAGAGGTTTCAGAGTTAATTGAAAAGAGCTGTTTCTGAAGTAAAGTAACTTCAAACAACACAGCTCTGAAATGTGTTTTAATGGACTGGAAATCAGTGAATTTTCCATAGTGCACATGAAATAAAAATGGATGGTATGAACTGAAAGCTGCATTGCCATTTGGTAGGATTGCTATTGTTATTATTATCACCAACACTATTAATAATTATTTTAGCTATAGTTGCTCAATGGACAGTGATAAAACAGCTTTGTTCTTGATTGACTGGAGGATCATCTCCTAGCGTCTGTCAGAAATTTTCACTATGTGTCTAAATTTCACACATTTATAATACAGGCTACCTGAAAAAACTGTCAGACTTATGCCATTGTAAACAAAAGGAAAAGCTCTTTCAGTTTTCAGGCAGAAGCAAGTTCCAAGTCTCTGTTTTATCAAGGTATGTTGTGTTTGAAATGTGTTTATTCTTAATGGTATTTTCATTTTTAAATTAAAGCATATGCCTAAATTCAAGCATGTGTTTATTCAGGCATTTGTTTAGTCTCTTCCCTGAGCTAGGGTCTTGCACATAAGTTTGTATTTAAGCTCATGCTTCAATAAAAGCCTTTTCAGCAAATCATGCACCTGAATTTCATAAATACAAATAGTGGTTGAGCATGTTTCAATCTCAGCTTGTGATTAAACACTTTCTTAGCTGAAAACAACGTATTTTAATATTATTTTAAAGCTTGGAAATGTTTAATAAAAATAGAAGTGACTGAGCTGAATTTATTCCTTCTAAATTCATTTACAGGAATTCAGAGTTAGCAAGAAGGAAGGTAATTCCTCGCCCTTGGATGAGGTGAGTTTAGACAACTATATGGTATTCAGGTAGAAAGGAACAAGATCAGATGGTGAGATCCTTCCTCAGGCTGATTAATACCAAATATCTTGAGAAAGCTCTGAAGCCCTGGTGAATTGCAGGGGAAAGGTGAGAGTAAAGTAACCCAGCACTCAGTATAACACAAGCAATAATCAAACAACTTCTGACACAGAGCTTGAATGATAATGAGTATTTTACTCTTGCATTCTACTCTTTATGCTGTAAGTAATTCACAAGTTCTGCTGAAACCCTCCCATGTTCCATTAAAAGAGATGACCTCACAGACATTAATTAACTTAATCTCACAAAACTCATTTGAAGTAAGGAAGAGCTATTGTCCCCATTTTTAAATAAGTAATGAAATACAAGGATAGTAATGACTTCATACAAAACCTACCAAAATCAGCAGAAATATTTAAATCACAGCCTTGCACAGTACTACCTTTATTCATCATTTCATCTTCTGATAGTCTTGATTTTCTCAAAGCTTCACCTCCTAAAATCAATACCATACTTTAAAAAGTAGACATTGTTTATTGCTTTAACATTAGTTTTTAAGTTTTACAGCTATTACATAAAAAAAAAGAAAATGTAAAAACACTGGAACATGCCTAGGGCACGCGTGCACACACACATACACAAAAAAAATACTTCAGTTTAAATAGAAATATAATTTTTTAGAGCTGTTATGACATTTTGACATCTGCACTGATTTTTGAAAATTCATGGCTGATAATCATGGATTAAAGTGCTTAACTTATTTTTGGAGTTACAGTGGGTAGTTACATACCTAGATTAAGAACGTGCTACTTGTTCTGTGGAAGTGAACACAGACCATCAAAAAAAGAAAGTGATGAGGGCTGTGGCTGGAATCTGAACTTAAGGACAGCGCAACTGCTTGCTTAGGTAGATAAAGAAACACTCCTAATTTTCTCAGCCACTACATTTTCAGTAGTGAGATTTGATTTTTCTGACACTCCAACACCTATACCTGGAATAGAGAGAATTAGGCATTGAAACGGAGATGACTGTCAGCTCATGTGCGTGCTTAATGCAGACGAAAGAAAGAGGACATACTGAAGGAAAGAGGAAAAATACAAGGGACACCATGAATTTGTGTACCCAAGACATTTATTTTAGAATTAGGTTTAAAACCCACTGGGAAAGTAGTATTCAGAGCCTGAGAATTTCTCTTCATGTGTTGATAAACATATTCATCTGAGAAAAGGGACATTTGGGACATCCAGATGTGAAGCTTGAACCTGCACTTCTCCTCTTCAAGGGGAGTGTTCTAACCACACGATAAAAACATGTGTTTGCTTCTTGGCATTTCAGTCAAAGCCAGCAATTGAGTACCCAAGAATTCATAGCCCTTTAGTCCAGAAGGTGGTGAATGAGAGAGTTTAACCCTAACATTTTGGGGTAGATGTGTTCTTACTCTATTCTATAATAGCTCGAGGTCCTGTAACATTTTGGGTTCAATTTATCTGGCCAAACATACAGTTCTAATCAGTCTAATAGTCACCTGGAAGCGTATTTTTTTCTCTATTGACTATGAAGGGAGATGAGGATGAAAAATGCAGATGTAAAGCATTTTAGTGTAGACTCCCAGGGTTTGATTCAGTTGCAAACACATGGGCACTTTGTGTCCTTTCAGATGCCCTCAGCATCCTACCTACCTTCCAGCTGCCATATATTACAGGCAAGATACAAAATGGGCCCACATATCCCTTAGGTCTAATTATCCTTCAGAAGACTCATGCTCTCTTCTTCTGCAGTTTCTTTTATGTTTTTATGTACTTCCATATTCCTAGAACAGGTGGAGATCCTCCTGCTCTCAAACCAGTAAGTTGTGTTATATACGCTCCAAGGATGCATGCTCAAAATTTTATGGGTGAAGAAGGACAAGAAACATGTTTGATTGCTCAAGACATTCTCAGATATTACACAATGCACCACCTTCTACTTTAATTCAAAATAACGCAAACAAGGTAGTCTGTGGAAGACTATGAGTAGAAGTCCTTCTGGCTGGCTGGTTTTTTACCTTTAGACAGGACAGCAGGTCCCAAGATGTGTCTAATGTCTTAGGCAAAGAAATGCATATGCAGCGACAAAGCATTAGGTCTCATAAGACATTTTTAACTGAAATCTTGGGTGCCTGAGGAATTTTGCATTCCTAAGCAATACAGAGAGGGTTTTCCCAAGTTGCTGTCATGATCTTAGGTTCATTAATGATAATTAAGGATCCTCCATGGTTCGATGAAGCTGAATATCTGATATTCAACTTTCCTAGACTTCTGAAGAAGAAATTCTGATTAAGACCCTCTGAAAAGTAGGTCTTCACTTCAGGAGGTTGTCTCTCATAGAGGTAACTCTATTCCAGTGAGATTGCATTGGCACAGAATTTTGATTTCACAGTTTTGATTCTTTTCTGAAGAGTGTGATTACTGGTGAGATGTGATGCCTGTGCTATAAGCAAGAAGAAAAAAATCGCACTGAATGGAGGCCTTAGAATCATATGACAACATTTACTGTACTTTTCTGTAATAACTTGTGTAAATGGGCTGATTGGTTTATCTCAGAACTAATTAATTATAAACAGCCCAGACACAAGCTAAACATACAAGAATCCCCTCCCTTGGGAAATAACACTGGTGATACATTTGTTAAATAAGAGGATGATAGAATAAGGGTTTGGTGATGTCACCTCATAAGCTCCCAAAGAACAGTTCAGGACAATGACAACCTCAAGGTTAGAATCCCAGATGTCCAGCTTTATAAGGGTCTCATCAAGATATTGTGACATTGTTCAGGAGCTAGACAGTGACAATCTGAAATGAACTATGCTTTCTCAGATTTTAACTTCAGAAAAAAATTCAGACTGAATGTCACCTAGTCATTTAATTGAACCAGAAATTAATTCCCTAGGGTCAGCTGAGATCGAAATATAAACCTGAATATAATCAGCATAACAATGTTAGCTGAAATTATGCCTCTGAATGATAGCACCTAATAGAAGTGTAGGGCAAAGTTTCCCTAAAGAGATATTAGAAAAATGTGCTACCTTTTCTATAGCCTTTGATATTGGGCAAGACGTTGTTTGCATATTTCAAAGTGAACTGTAAGACCATCTGATTTTCATACAAGTACCTGTCTATAACCTTCAGATTTCATTACCCTTCTTGAGTAAACCAAAAACATCAACAAAACGACATTTTTAAAAATAGAAAGATGGAATCAAATCCACACTGTTGTTCTTTAGTATGGAAATATATGACACTATGTTTGTCTTGGAAGACAGTCTGCTTATTAGAAGGCAGCAGAGACATGTGTTGTAGTATTTGTATAATCATCTGGCTTTTCCACATTCTCTTGGAACTTCTGGTGGTGATCAGACACAGAGCACAAGGCAGAGTATGCCAACAGACAGCTGGTGTCTCGAAACAGAATCTTATGTTCTCCTAGAGCTGATTTGAAAATAAAATCAATAGGATAATAAACAGTAGGATCACAAGATAAACCCACTTGGAAAAATTGTATGGAGATGGATGTGGGTACCTCAGTAAGGTGTCATAATGCTCAAAAAAAAAAAAAAAATGTTGTAAGAATCCTGATCTGGGTATGAAAACAGCAAAATCACATTAGATCTGTACCAGTGTGATTTTGAGTATGTTCTAAGTCCTGTACATAAAGGGGATAGAGGAAGAAGAAAGGAATGCCTATGGATATCCTTGTTAAAAATTAATGAATCAACATAGGAGTATATGAGATTAAATCAGTTTTCACTTTCTCAGTAATGGGAGCATTGTAGAAGAACTGGTCAAATAGAGTAATTTTGGAAGGAATAAATAATAACGAACTGTTGAAAAACTCTCTAACAAAACAACACGTCAAAAGTAGACACTTCATTGAGCTTAGATTTGAAACACCTCAGATTTTATAGGTTTTCATAAAATCCAGAGCAGAACTCTGAGGAAACTCTATTTCTGCTCTCCTTTGTCTGTACCAGGGACTCTGACACATGGAGAGCTGATAGATACACCTTTTGGATCTACCTTAGCTTATAGGCCCCCAGTGTTTGGACAGACATATCTAACATTATGTCTGTCCCAACCCACTCATGAGAAACTGAATCAGTCCGTTGAGGTCTACTCAAGAGCGTGATACTCAGTGGAGGCTTCCTGCAGTTTAACTCGCACTGAATCAGGTTGGATTGGGCAGCTTGATTCAGCTGCCTAACCTTTGGTACGATGCAATTTAAGATACCCTAGGGTATTCACATCTTCCACACAACAAAAGCAACATGCCATAGGACCTGTGAAAAAAACAATGCTTTTTTACCCATTTGGATGATGAAAGCATACCTGAGGGCACCTCAGATGGCATTTGACACCTACATTTAGGAAACATAATAAAGTGTTCGAATATTTGATGAAGTGGTTTAATCTGCAAATGAAATCCCACCTTCATTTCCTCTTGTATTTAGTGAAAATACCTAGGAAGATATTGCTACACAATATCTAATGCACTGCAATAGTTTTGCTAAATAATAGCTGAGCTAACTGCACTCCAGGACTAAGGAAAATTCTCATCAGTGGTTAAATTGCTTAATTTTATTTTCCCCACAAATTATTCAGATGAGAATTTTCCCAACATTTAGGAAAAAAAAAATCCCATTTTGTTTCAAACATCTTGGGAAAGGTAACTACAGCATTTTGTCTTGACTATAGTTAAATTGCAAACTTTGAGGTACAGACTTCAAAGTCTGTACTAGCAACTAACAACTGTAATTTTATGAATTTGGCTTTCCGGATCATACTGCATTATATATATAAAAACTATAAATAAATGTATAAATATATTTACCAATAAATTATAAGTCAAATTTATAAATCAATTAAAAATAAATATAACAATGCTATATTATAAACATACTAACAGATGAGTATTGTAGTTAATAACAAACATGGTTCATACAAGCTATTTTTTTTTGTACTTCACCTTTCAATAAAGTTCTTAAAATTTGTCTTAGGCAAGATTAAAGACATGCACACGTAAAGACATACTTAGTATCTGTAAAAGTTACGTTAGAGCATAAACTCATTTCTTTTAACATTGTACCATTCTCCATCTGTTTTCCAAATAAAAGAAAGACTGTATTCAAAGCTTAAATTTCCGTTAGTTAAAATACAGTTAAAGCTTTATTTGCACATCACTCAGTAGGATTTATTGAAAAAGTATAATATCTTGAAGACAAATTTCTGAATACCTAAAGAGGGTAAAATTTATATAAATCAGCTCCATAAATAATGCTTGCTTTTTTATGCATACATATGCCTTTATGTATCAATTCACTGGACCACATTATGTTACACAAACAGAAATACTAATGAAACTGTGTTTGTCTCTGGCTAAGTAATTTTCTGTCAGTTTTTGAATTTACGTGAAATTTTCCATTGCTTTATCCTCTAGCCCAAATTATTAATCACAATTCCTTTCAGAACAACTGCCAAGTTTATCAGTATTTTTGTTTCAGAGCAGTAAGTGATATATTATTCTCTTTCTCCATCCATCAAACCAACTGGTTTTAGAGTCAGAGTGGGGAAGTTAACTAAATAAGCACAATACGTTAAATGTAGATTTCCTCCCTATAAGATGACTTTTAGAAACACATTCTAACTACTTTCTTCTTTTATCTCTGATGTAAAGATTCAAACAAGACAAGAATTCAGGCACAGCTGAACACAGCCATCTATATCTATATATGTATTTTATTTTTTTTTTTTTTTTTTTACTTTAGCACTGATAACTGTTTTTATGGAAAGTTTCTATATATAACTAGGGAGAAAAGAGCAATTAAGGAGAGATGGTTCTCATCTGGTGTAAATTGGCTTAATTCCACTTATCTTGCCAGAAATCACTTCTTCTTCATGGATTTTAATCTATATCTACAGCTAATACAGAGAATCAAAGTCTATTTAAGATGTCTGAGAGATCAGGTACATCTCACTTGTAGCTCAGAGATGGAATTATTATAAGAAAAGAAATGAGCAAGATTTAATGAAATTTTTTAAAGTCTATATTTTCATCTAAGGTAAGATCTAAATATAGAGTAAGTTTTGAAAAAAAGGTGTATATTCTCACAAAATTTTCAGATCAATCTATTCTAAGAAAAGGTTTCATGTGAGCTCTTCTGAGACATACAGACAAAAGAATATACAACTCAAAATCCAGTTATACAGGAAATTCAAGTTCCCATTGGATTTCTCAGCTTGAACGCTCTCAGTGACATTATCAAACAATAACTTGCAGTCTTTGACTTGCATGATAAATGGGAAGTTCAAACGAAGACTTAGTTAGGTGCCTTTAGTGGTGTAACTCAAACCTGATTAAACTTAGGTGTAACTCATTCAAACCAGAATTATACTATAACTGGGACACAAGGGATTACCACATAACTTACGGCTTTGCAACAGGCCATTTGCAAGACCTTTAACAAGTCACCTCTCTGCCTGGGTCACTTTCTGTGGAGTGTTCAAAATCCAAACCAAGACCCTGGTTCTCAGTGCAGAGAGGTGCTGAGCCTGAAAGCACCTTATGTTTCCTTAAAAATAGATGACATCCTTTGCAGTGGAAGAAATCCCAAATTTCTGATTCATCTGCTCACCTTCAGTACTTCATAGGAGTACAGAAGCAGAAGGGTTGGGCCTAGCAGATTCATGTCACATACCTTTCATCAACTTGTCAAGTTCCAACATAGAAACAGGGAGATTTTTTTCTCATAATTTTCCTCCCAGGAGTTCCAGAATCTGTTCTTCCCAAATGATTAGAAACTTTCTTCTCATTATCAGTCTGTGTTGAGGATGGCTGATACTCATTTGTTTTGGGGCCAACCCAGGCCAATAGTTCATGCCCTGTCCCTGTAGCACATTTCATTTCAATATTATGTGTGATATTTGGAGTTTAATTCACTTTCCCAACCTTCAGTCATCCAGCGTCATCTGAGATGTCCTCTGGACTGAGCTGAAGGCAGTTTACGATACACTAGGGCACTGCAGAAGCTCCATGTGTGGGTAACTGAATGAAGCACCTAGGTGTTCAGCAGCTGAATTTCTGTCTGGGATCAACTGATTTCATTGACTGGGAAGATTCAGCTACCCAGACTTTGCCATCAAGTGCCATCAAGTCATCTGAGGACTCTGGATGATGTGGCAGACATTAAACTACTCTGTAGAAGACATAGCTCTTTTGGAGATGCTTTTTTTTGGGAGATGGTCTTTTGGAGATAGAGGAGCCAACCAGCTGAAGGCTTTCAGCACCTAAAATTACTCCAGATGCTTTGATAATTAAAACTTGCAGTAAATCTCCATTGACCATATTGCCACCTGGTGCTCATCTAGAATCCTGGATGTAGACTGTGGGTTACTCAGTCACCTGTAAATTAGACAGTGCAATTTAAAATGTCCTAGTAAATCCTGCCTGGTTTCCAGCTGTCATTGGAGAAAGACATGCATTTTAGAGGGCATCTTGTACCTGTGATTGGTCAGCTGAATCCCTCTACTAAATTTACATGTCTTAACTGCAGATTAATTCCCATGCTTTGTATTTATGCCCTTGGTACAATTACAGATAGCCACCATATATTTATATTCAGGTTTAAACTTCAGTGCCAAAGTATGAGCTCTTCAGCCTTAGCCCCTTCATAATCAGTGGAGAGCAACAGAAACCTCCAGAGAATTATGTCTTTCACCCTGAGATAAGATATTTAGATGTGCCATTGAGTCACTGTCTAGACACAACATTCTCCAATAACTACAATGCTAGGTTTGACAGATTGGATCAGGTTCTTGGACATTAAAAAGTTCTTAAACATCCGTTTGTGTATTTGTGCAAGGTTCACGCAGTGAAGTACCAAGCTGGCTGAATCATCGGAACCAGAAGAATAGTAATGATAAATACACAAGTCTATGTACACTTCGGTCAGTACAATTAATTGTGAACTTATCTCCAGGTTTTATTCAGTGGAACACAGGACAATATGAGATAGTTCTTTATGAAAGTAATGGAATGCCATTAGGGATCTTTGGACACCCAGAGATACTTTCGTAACTGTGAGAGTTTTCTCCAACTCACCATGAAGCCAGTGATATTTTCTTCTTTCCTGATAACAGCTCTCAGACAAACTCTTGCCATATCCACAGGAAACCACTATTTTACCCTTGGTATTGTAAAGACTGAATTGGCTCGACCAAAAAAAAAAAATATATGGAAAGTGAATTTTAAGCTGAAACTGAGTTGAATGTTCTGAATGCCTACGCATGGCCTGTCCTGCTGCTTCTGAGACAACACCACAGCCTGTTTCAGGCATGTGTTCATTTGTTCTAAAAGAACTTGACAATCTTGAAGGACATTTTCAAGAACAAAAGGACCTTCATTACAAACTAAAAATGATAGTAGGCAGGAGATGTGTTTTCTGGAGGAGGTAACTGGCACCTTTGTTATATTTCCTGACAATCTGACCTTAAACTGAAATGGACTTGAATTCATATTTAGGGAAAGCTTTTGCAAAAAAAAAAAAAAAAAAAAAAAAAAAATAGAGTCAAACTTATATCTTGTTCAGAACAATAATAGCATCTAGCTCCAATGCAATTTTTTTTTGGCATTTCATCTGAAAACTTTTTACTGAAATAGCCAGTGTCTTCTCTCCACTTTACAAAAGCAGAACTTTATCAAGCATGGGAAAGGAAACGTAAGATGCCCAAGAATACTCAGTAAATAAGTGATGGGTTGACCTTGGCTAGCTTCCAGGTGCCCACCAAGCTACTCCATCACTCCTTCCCCATCAAGAGGACAGATGGAGAAAATGCAATATAAAATCTGGAGGTCAAGATAAAGATTGGGAGAATGCTCCCCAGTCACCTTCACGGGCAAAACAGACTGTATTTGATGAAGATTAATTTAATTTATTGCCAATTAATGACACAGTAGAACCAACAAAACAAAGAAAAGCCTTCCCCCACTCCTTCCTTCTTCCCAGACTTAACTTCACCCCTGACTTTTCTACCTCTTCCCCTGAGTGGTGCAGAGGGATGGGAATGGGCGTTTTGGTCAGTTCATGATGCTCTGTCTCTGCCCCTCCTCCTCCCACACGGGGTCCATTCCATGCTCTACAGTTTTTTGCAGACTTCACCAATGCGCTTTCTTCCTACAGGCTGCAGTTCTTCATGAATTGCTCCACAGTGGGTCCTTTTCCATGGGGTTCAGCCCTTCAGGAACAGACTGCTCTACCGTGGATCTCCCATGGGCCACAGCTCCTGCCAGAAAACTCCTCTTCATAGATCACAGCTCCTGTCAGGAATCTGCTCTGGCCTGGGCTTTTCATGGGTTGCCATGTCTTTGATGGCACATCTACCCGTTCCAGCGTAGAGTCCTCCATGGGCTGCAGTGTGGATATTTGCTCCACCATGGTTCTCCATGGGCTTCCAGGCAACAACCTACCTCACTATGATCTTCTCCACAAGCTGCAGTGTTGATATCTCTGCTCCAGAGCCTGGACCACCTCCTCCGCCTTCTTCCTCATGGATCTTGGTGTCTGCAGGGTTATTTCTCCCACATTTTCTTGCTCCTGTCTCACAGCTGTGGCACAACATTTTTCATCCTAAAGTATGTTACCACAGAAGTGTTACCAGCATCACCAATTGGCTCAAGTTTGGGCAGCAGTAGGTCTATCTTGGAGCCAGCTGGAACTGGTTCTGTTCAACATGGGGGTAGCTCCTGGTGTCATTCTCACAAAAGCCACCCCTGCAGTGCCCAAGACCCCCAGCCCTGCCACCAAAATCTTGTTACGTAAACCAAATAAATAGGATTAGAGATGGAGTCCCAGGCTGGAGCTTACAGGAGATGTTAGCAAATCTCCTGAAGAGTAGAATTGTCTATATTTGAACCATTGCAGCAGTTTTATTTCAAGTATAATTTTAAGCTAAGACACACTGTTGAATTTGTTGAGGATTACAGGTTTTTCTGCAAAGGGAAACTACTTCAAAAGAAGGTGGACAAGGAGTTCACAGTGACCAAGGTACTCCTCTCTACCTCCCTCTGGTGAGGTCTATGATGAGTCATGAAAAAAAACTCGAGAAGTTGCATGGAAAATATTTGAGACCCTCATACTCCAAGTCTGTCTCTTATGCGGTAACATGACCACAATCTTCAGCCCACCACAAAATGACCATTACTGAATTACTTTTTTATGCTTTGCTGCAGAGCAAGGTAATCACTATTGCTACTCCTTTGAACTGATGTCCCATGTACACCTTGGAAAGCTAAATCAAAATAATCTATGTTTCAAGTGAAATAATTGAGTTGATTTATAAGTCCATGTCTATGTAGTCAGTTCCAGACACCCTAAGGCAGGAGTGGCAAACTACACCTACATTTATACAGTCCTAAAATTACATTTGACCCTTTGAAGGCAACCATGATGCTGATGTAGCCCCCAGTGAAAATTAATTTGATGCCCCTGCCTTAAGGGGTCAGGTTTTTCAGGTGTACACTCGAAGTTCTAGGTATTTCAGGTTCATGGTCTTCTCAGGACTTTTTGAACAAAATCCACAGCCAGATCATCAACACAGCTAAGTTCAGCACAAACGTCAAATTTCTCTCATCCCTATTTAAACCACTGGGGCTTGCTGATCTCTTCAGATCCATTCGTATCCATATCTCCTCTATTTGGTCCCTGTACAAAGGCAAATCCACAGTTGGGATCCCTATGATGACTACTCAGCTTGTTCAACAGTAAGATTTCCATTTTGCTTCTGTTTGGTGGTTGTGTTTTCTCATCTTACTCTCCAGTATGCATGTAACTCACAAAATTACCTGTTCCAGCTCAAATTTATTAAATTTAACCCACAATAAAATAATTCAAGTTTCTAATTCACCTCTGAACTTTTCAGAGCTGGGCCTCAAAACCCAACAGCTGCCTTTCATGTACCACTCTTACATATTTCACTTAGTGTAATCAAATTCAACCTCTGCCATGCCTGTTGTTGTAGCAATAGTCACTTTTTGTCATTTTCTATAAAGTGCAAATGCTACAGGCCCTTCAGACACTGTCTGCTCTACACACATGGTGAACCCACCTTTAAAAATGTTTCTCATAAATCTTTTCTGTCACTTCTGCTTTACTAACATTAAATTGAAAAGAGGGGGAAGGGAAAGAAAAAGATCCTCTAAAAAACTATTCAGGGTTTAGCTTTATAACATTTTTTATTATTATTCTTTTATTTTATTTTATTTTTAACCATAAGCTATCTTTTTTACATTGAAAAGCCAAGTTATTATTTCCTGGAGGTTTACACTTGAAACCTCAGATTGTCAGTTCATTTAATGTCACTTTATGTTTCATGCCAGTTTTAAGGCTCAGCAAGAATTGACAATGAAACCCTTTCACAGCATCAGCTGACTGTGTTTTCTTTGACAGCAAGATTTCAAATCAAGGATTTAATAAACTAGTAGTTCTTCCAGTTAGCAATGAAATGATCTTTCAATTCCACCACTTAAAGAACTTCAAACAGACCTCAGCTATACAACAAAGATTATATCTAAACCAGAAATTCAATTTATTTGCATGCAGAAGATCACCAGGGTTTGACTGCAAGAGAAGAAAAAGATGAAGAAATGTAATTTTGCTTAAAATAAATGTGCATATGTCTATAAGCAGACTACACATACAGAGATAGAGAAAGAAAGGATAAGACATTGGAGATGATGCATACAGGGGTTAAATTACTCGTCTGTGGAAGTGTTAAGTAGGTGAAAGGCAGTTTCATGAAGCTTGAATGCTGAGTTAGCTGGGAAAATGTTACACTCTCTCAGAGAGGTGGCATCAACTCCAGACCCTTCAGTGCTGATATTAACAGTAAATTCCACCCAGCTGCAATCCTTTGCACCACTTTCCATTCACTGA
Organism: Patagioenas fasciata; assembly: GCF_037038585.1. NCBI lineage: Eukaryota > Metazoa > Chordata > Aves > Columbiformes > Columbidae > Patagioenas > Patagioenas fasciata. The sequence goes on along the minus strand of NC_092522.1, from coordinate 121,191,673 downwards.
CTGACCTATCTGCCATCCTGGCTTCCCACATCATACCTCTGAGACTGGCCATGTGTTCACACCCCCAGAGGAGAGGAAACGTAAAAAAAATCCACCTGTGAAGCCTAAAGGAACCTTCAAAGTACTCAATGAAAAATATCTTGTATGTGTGCCTTTCTGTCCCTGCAGGGACATGCAGTTACAGCTCCACTAAGAAATGTAATGAAGAAGGAGGGCAAGTGATGGAGAAGAGCTTCTTCCTAATCCACAGCCATACTTCTGAGCTCCTGGTGCAAACTCAATATCAGTATAGGAATACAAACCTCCACCCTTTGCAGTTGGATTGAGTTGGTGCCCAAGACTGTGCTAGAAAACATGCAATATTGGAGGGGTCTGAGGAAGGGAATTTTATAAGAGATGTTTCTTTTTACCTTTACTTTGGGAACTATGCTGTAGTCAGGGGTGATTTTAGATTCCTGAGCTGGATTCACAGTTCAGATGTATTGCCACTAAAAATTCCTGGAAAGCAGTGTTTCTGGGATGTGTTTCAGATCTTTCTTCCCTGAGCCCTTATTATCTCTATGGAAGTACTGGTAATGATGACTCTTGCACTAGAGTAAGTTTTTCTTCCTTATGCTCCCAGTCAGCTGGTCCAGTCTGGAGTAGCATGGCATGAATTCCTCATAGCGAGGAATTTTTGCTCCTCATACCTCTCAATTTCTGCTCCATCTTGCAACTTAACTAAGCCATGTTCACACACCTTTGCTTACAACAAATATGCTTCTTAGAAGCAAAAGCCCTAATTGATATAACTTAACTGAACCTACAGACCTATCCATGTAACAATGCTCACCAAAATTGATCTGAATTAGCTTTGTTAAGTGGATTAATTAAACTACTTTAAACTCCTATGTGGACACCCTTGTTCAAAATTAAAGAGGCTTAATTCAATATAGCTGAATTAACTTTCAAAGTAAATTAAGCCAAATTGAATTATGCCATTCCAGTCCACACAGGGATTTGAATTCATATGTTAAGGGCTCTAGTCACGTTAATTGAGAAAACAGCTGTAATGAGTTGTTGCCATCTCCCAGTTTTTTATTACCATCTCATTACCAGAGTTACTAGTTCTACTGTCAGAATCAGCAGAAGTTTTGACTGTACTTAGCTACTGAATCAGGTACCTTTGAAACCTTTCTTCATTAGCAACTGATCTAATACACCAGACTGCAAATTGAAGTGGTTGAGACAGCTGGACACTTACTCTACCAGCACTGCTAGAAAGGTGATTACATCTGATTGGTGAGCAGGATGAAGAACCAGAGTGCTAGCATCATAGATCATCCCTACATTTTCCAAATCTAACCCATAAGAACCCCTGAATATCTCAGAATAACTCTTCAGAGAATTCTCATGTAGTAAAATGACAGGAAGTGACAGAAATATTTTAACCTTTGTTTTTGTAAGTTGATTTCACTTTAAGCATGTTTCTTTACCATCTCCTTATGACTGTAGCCTTAATCAAATCAATGTGTATCAAAAAACAGATAAAATGTAAACAAATCAAAGAGATTTGTTTTACATAGCCTATAATATAAATTCTAATGCCTTTTTGACTTAATCATTAAGAAGTACATTTATCTATCTTGTTTCCTGTTTTCAGGTAATCCTCTTTTGCTATGCCTGGATAGCTCCTGTCTGTGCACACCTGTTTCAGAGAAGCCATTTCTAAATTCAAAGACATCTATCTCCAGTTTACCTGCAATAAGAGTAGCTTATCCATCTTCTAAGGTTACTTCACCAAAGAGGAAAGGAATGTGAACAGTGAGCACTATACCCAACCGAAAGCTGCACTGGACTGCAATGTATAGAGCTTTTATGAGATGTGAGAAAGCCACTTACCTGCGTTTTGTAGAAAATTTATGTCTAATTAATGCTCATCCTTTTTAGTTTTAATGACCTCGTTCAGATTCTGCCTTTCACAGATGAGGCTATTTGATTACGTTTAGTTTTGAATAGACCCTTTACAGAAAAACTGTCTTTGATAGACTGAAGGTCTATTTCATAGAATCATAGAGGATACTCAAAGCACTGTCTAACCTCACCTTGAACACTTCCAATGATGGGGTATCCACCACTTCTCTTGGCAACCTGTGCCAGTGCTCAGTCACCCTCACAGTAAAAAAGTGTTTCCTGATGTTCAGAGGGAACCTTCTCTGTATCAGTTTATGCCCATGGCCTCTGGTCCCAGTGCTGGTATCACTGAAAAGAGCCAGGTTCTGTTCTCTTTACACTCTTCCTTCACTTATTTGTATACATTGATAAGATCACCCCCAGTCTTCTCTTCTCTAGACTTGGCTCAAAACTTCTCCAGGGAGTATACTAACATTTAAACATCCTGAGCAACAATGGGTCAAATCAGTTCTCAAGTTTGAACTGAGTCATTTCCAAGGTAGTTACTGAAATCAGTGGAACTGCTGTTGGAAAAAATACCTTTGGTAATAGAAGGAGAGGTTACAGAAGTTCATTTTCAGGGTGGAATTAGTTCCATTTTAACTTTGCTGTTAAAAAGCAATGCCTAGGCAAATGGATTCAGACCTTCCAGAAAGCTGATTGCCCCATCCTAAAAGAAGTGTCCATGATAGCTCAATTATACCTACCTCTGGCTCCTGCTATAGAGCACAAATACCTCTAGGTTAGACTCTTATACTTCTCCTTGGTTAATACTATATGAAAGTCTATCAGGGAGGAATTTTTTGGTTTGCCAGTTCACATTGGATTGATGTTCCAAACAACTACTACAAAGAATTGGAAGAATAAAAGCTCTTTTAGTTTGGACTCACTGCTTTGAATGGTCTAGGACACATACATTGTAATGAACAACAGGTTTCCTTACTCCTATAAAACCCCAGATGGTTACCACTTTATTTTTGTTTATTTATTTCTGTTTAACTTCCTAGACTCTCCTATGTTAGCAAATCACTTGCCTCTCAACATCTGAAAAGCACTCTTATAACAACATTCGGTTAGCACCGATAGCATCAACTAAAAGTATCAGCAGCAGAAGTATAATTCAAATGTTATGTGGTTGCAGCTCATTATATATTCTGCAGAGTTGTTTCAATTTCCTGAGTAATTTATGTACATAACCAACAGCTCCCAAAGGGCTGATTTTGCAGTGAGATTGACCATTGTAAAATTTACCAGCCCTAAGTATTAGACCACTGCAGGCTGAAACTTATTTTTGCTATTTGTCCCAATAAATACTCAAAAATTCAGGTTCTTGTGAAAAAAGGTGCAAAGGAAACATGACTGCACTTAAGCTAAAATTACCTTTGGAATTCAAATGAATATTTTGAAGAGAGAAAGGGGAGAATCACTTTTTTTTCTAAACACCTGTCACAAAGGCAGAGAAATTAAAGGTAAAACCAAAGCCTAGTTAGACAAAAATGTAATTCTGTTGCCAGCCAAGTTCTTGACAAGTTTATATTTATTTCGACATTGCACAATATGTAGTTCTAAGGAAAGAAATTAACAGTCTCTTTCTCCTATGCAGTAAATTGGAACCAATTTCTCCCAGTCTGTTTGAACTCAATTTTGTCGCACCACAAGCTTACTTAAGGAGTGATCCAAAACCCATTTATGTCATCAAAGGTAAGATTTGCATCTCTTAACTTTAGACAGGTAGAAGTTAGACACCTAATCTAAGGGAGTTACCCTAGGCTCCCATCACAGTCAATGGAGGGAAACCTTCTGAGGCAGATCCATACTGTTTATTTTAGAATACATGAATCACCTTAAGAGGAGCTTGTTGCTCTTCACTGACTATAAATGGAGCCATAGAGTGGCAGATTCAGGTTTAAGCAGATAGCTTGCAGATATTTAACTTAGGGCACATGCATTTCACCCTGGGAAGCTTGTATTTTACTCCTCCAAGCTGCAGACCTGAGCTTATATAACTCCAGTCGCTCTAATTATGCCTTGCAAGACACTTCAAATGTGGAAACTCAGTCCTAGTCTTTATATTGAAATGTTTTACTATCCAAATAACAACTGTTTACAAGTAGAACATCTTCTATGCCCAAGAATTAAACTGGACATCCAGAATATCACTTTCTGTCTTTGTCTACCCTCATTTTGTTTTTCCCATTCACTCACCCTCTTCCTTTACATGATCTTCTACTTTCCCCTACCTCTATGTGTTTGGGCAAGCTGCTGCATGCGCTGATCAGCCGGCAGGCTACTTTCTCATCGGAATAAGTAAAAATGTGATTTAAACCCTCTTTCCCATGGTGAGGGCACTGTTAGCTATCTCTTCTTTCCCCAGCTGCCAGTTTCCACAAAATGTGTCAGAACATCACGTTTTGGAGACATCTGTCCTCTCAGACAAATGTGGTTAAAATTGGCCAACGTGTTTGAAAATTATTTGAGGGAGAAAGAAGAGGAGGCACACAAGCTGATGGGCAGGACATATTCCCTTAAAATTAGACTCAATGTATGCTTCTTTGCCACTAAGAAATCTGGTAAAAGGTTGAGTACAGATGTACCCACAGAGGTAGGAAACACTTTTTTTTGGTTGTTTTTTTGTTTTTTTGTTACAGTTCCTCTGAATAAACGGTATAAGCTACATCAATAAAAAACGCCATGCTAGAAAGCATTTCTTTTTCCAGGTGTGCTGGCTCTTCTTTTCTAGCTCCGATGTTCCAGTTTCATCTTGAGCCCTATTCTGCGGGACAGTTATCTTAGTATTTTTACCTTTCACCTACTGGGCTTTCCCCCCCAATCCCGGGAATGCCTTAGTTCGTTATGCCCTGAAACACAAAGCATTAACAGCCTTTTAGAGAGTGCCAACACATGGTGGAGGTAGCTACCTGCTCTGTTTTCCATAAAATGGGTGTTAATAGGCTCTAGAGGGGTCCCTGAGTAAAGAAATGGAGGAGTTCAAACATTTATTGACTGACTTGTATCTCGTAGAAATATTCAAGGTGGAACACAGGAGATGTGGAGAAAAGCCACACAAATGAGAAGCTACTAATGAAGTGTTTTTACAGTTGGAGTTCAATGTGTGAACTTGTAAAAGCTGATTAACTATTATTGTGTTTTCATCTAACTGGTTTGATAATTTGTTGGGTAAATGGCTCAGCTGAGAAACCAGTGAGTGTCCTTGGAAACATGCTGGTGCAAGAGTTAAAGCCTCAAATCCATATGGAGGGGGTAGGTTTATGTTGTGGATCCATGGTACACTTCTCTTTGAATAGGTACTTACAGGATTCTCTTTGAGACTGTTTAGTCATTAAAATTGAAATCCTATTTAGATTTTTTCATAATAAAAACATTTAACAGGTTAATTATCTTCTTCTTTCTTTCTTGAATTTGTCTTTCTCTTTTTCTCTGTGTCTCTTTTTCTTCTACCTTCATTAAAGGACTCTGTTTAGAAGATTATATTCTAGGCTTGATTAACAATTAACTCAGAATAGTTAACTATCACATTAGAGCAGCAACAACATCATTGAGGAGACTTCAAAGAGCAGACTGGAAAAACTGCAAGCCTCACATTTCGAATGAAAATGACTGGAAATCTGTAGTAGGAGACAGACAGAAGAAGGACATGTGGAAGCTTGTCATTATTATGCTTCTGTGTCCTGTTTTTCCAAAAAGTCTTCCCTTGTTTTCATTTCTGAATTCAAATCTAGCCACTTTAAGATTGTAAATGCTGTTGGTTAACATAAGAATGGGGAATTTTATGGCCTTACTGCAGACATATGTCTCTGAATCAACAGGTCCCTGCAAATCCTACTGCTTTTAGTCTGATGATGGTCTTGACTACCTGTAAAACTGAGTTAGATCTTGGTAGTAAATATTTACTGTGTCTAAATTACTAATGAACAAGTCTATGTATCAGGTATCCCAAAAAGGATTCTGCAGATGGGCTGGGTGTAATAAATTCATCTCTAAGAAACTGAACAGACCAGATTCTTAAAAGATGGGCTGACCGAAAATCCTGCATCAAACAATACATGTGTGTGAGAAGTTGGGGTTCTTTTCAGAGATATATAGATGTAGATGTAGATGTAGATGTAGATGTAGGTGTAGGTGTAGGTGTAGGTGTAGGTGTAGGTGTAGATGTAGATGTAGATGTAGATGTAGATGTAGATGTAGATGTAGATATAGATATAGATATAGATATAGATATAGATATAGATATAGATGATATAGATATGCATGAACAATTTTATTTGAATAGAACTCTAGGGGCCTGTAGATCAACTCAAAGCATGGTGAACTTTAACATTACTTTGGGTTGCTCAAGGTCTTGTCCAGTTTGGTTTGGAGTATCTGTAAGGATGAAGACTCCACAGTCTTTCTGGGCTCAAGTTCCAGTGTCTGACAATTTTTTCTCTTTTTTTTTCTTTTTTTTTTTTTTAATATCCAATCGTAATTTCATTTATTGTAACTTTAGTCTTTTGTCTTGTCTTTGTGCATCTCAGTTGAGAGTCTGGCTCTGTCATCCCTGCAAACTCCTATTAGGTAGCTGAAGACAGCAATTAGATTGTTCATTACCCTTCTATTCTCAAGGTGCAACAGACCTAGTCCCTTCAGCCTCACACAAAATGTACTTTAGTTTCTAACTACCTTAAAGGCCTCCACTGGATGCACTCCAGTTTCACAATATAGGACTTCCCGTAAGCCAAACACAAAGGAATAATCACTTCATTCAATCTGCTGCTACATTTTTTTTAATGTACCCAGTATAAAGCTGACCTCCATCACTGCAAGGCTGCACTGCTTACTCATCTTTAGCTTGTTGTCCATCAAGCACCCTTCACCACAGAACTCTTATGCAACTGTTAAATCCTCGGTCTGTTAAATTAAATCTCTCTGTCCTGAGTGTAGAATTTTGAGTTTGTGTTTGTTCAATTTCTTGAAGTTCTTGTCAGCTCATCCCTCTATCTTAATTCCTTCTCAGTGTCAGTACTGCTCTCCAGGAGAGAGATTCAAGTATGGATTCTTCACACTGAAAAATCACAACCTTTTTTCAATTGGGAATTGTAACTGGAAAACATATCAAAAATGAAAAGGACACCAGAGAAAAAGAAAAAAAAAAAAACCTACACACACACTTTTATGTATTTTGAAGCACAGTAAAAATGAATCCAAGTGTGAGACAACTGAGCCAGCAAATAAAGACGTATCAAGACTGACTGTAAGTTAAAGACAAGCAAATTGAAATCAAAAGCAGGCATCACTTTTGAGCACTGAAATAAACAACCAGGATGACTGATGGAGTCTCCAGTTTTTGATATCTTCAGATCAGGTCCAATCGTCTCTCATTGTGAACTTCTTTAGCCAAATACAAATTACTGGTCTTGATATAGGGAAGAGTGGATGAAATGCAATGGTCTGTAGTACGCAGGAGAAACTGAATTATCTAATGGACTCTCCCAGGTTAAAGCTTTTGAATTTATGAATAATGTCTGGGACAAATTTGTTGCTGAAATGATACAGATGTCTATAATGATCCCTGCTCATTATATTGTGTAGCTGCTTTTCTTGCCAAATGTAACCACATAATGTTTCCAGAAAAATGGGCACTTAGGCACATATCATTCCAGGAATTTTTTATTCCAACAGAACTGGTAATAAAAGCGTTACATTAAATTTTATAACATAGATGGACACATGCAGGGTAGATAGATGTCATAACTACACTTTACATCTACTTTTATTTCCTGTATACACATATACCATATAAAACTTATAACATACCTTATAATGTATACATCCAGCATATAAAACAAAAGAAGGATTCAAGTAAAAAACAAACAAACAAACCAAACCAAACCAAAACCCAAACAAACAAACAAAACCAAACCTCATAAGTTAATAATTATTTCAACAAATAATTCCTATGTATTATATAGGAACTCCATGCCAACAGATGGGAGAGACACCCATTTTCCAAGGCAGCATTCAGCCCAATTTATGATCACCATTTGTCATCCTCCATTCATCCATCTCTATAAAGCACATGGCCTGGTGTGCCCAACAGGTCCTTCTCAGCAGACCTGCCCCCCGGCCAGCCAGACCACAACCTGCAGGGATGCATAGAGTTAATTCATACCCTCTACAAGACGTAAGATTTGCCCTTGCTGGATAGCATGAGATTACCATGGGCCTATTCCTCTGGCTTGTCTAGATCGCTCTGTGTAACAGCTCTGCCCTCCAATATATCTGCTCTCCTCAGTTTGGTGTCATCCACAGACTTGTTGATGGTAAGTTCTGTCTTCTTCACACAATTGATAAATATTCTGGTATAGATTGCTAAACAGCAAGCCTCCAGGTAGCATGTGAACTATTCAGTATCACATTTTCAGTCTGATCTAGTAATTTTATCACCCATCTTATCATCTACCCACAGTATGGTCCAGAAGTATACAGCAACCTATAGTGAATTTTCACATCCAAAACAATATTTAGTATTTTCCCTGAAAAACAGGTGTACAGATATTAAATACAATCAATTTTCTGAGTTCTTGGTCTACCATCTTGCCCCTTCATGTTATAAATTTTCTTCATGCCATATCTACATGAAATGTTGTTCCTATTGTAAACAAAGTCTATTTTTACAGTTCAAATGCGTTGTTCTATTTTCAGCCTGAAATCCTTCCTAGCAGAAGCCCAAGTATTTCATCCAGTATTGCCACAGAGTCTTCAGATTTATCAAGATACAACTACAGTATTGTTTCCCCAGTATTATTATGTTCTACAAGAGAAATTCAGTGCCCCTAAAAAACAGAGGAGCCAGCCACTCATATAATGTATTTGAGTGAGTGACATAAGCTATGCTGTAAATATAAATAAATAGAAATGCAAAATCTTCTATGATTCCTGCTTTTACAGCAATTAATTTTAAAAAATAGTTCCAGAAACATACACTGCCACCAGACAATCAAGAGTGAGAAAGAGAGAGAGATGGGAAGAGAGAAAAAGCTGGCTCCATGCAGGGCCTTTTTGCTTACAGCTATGAGACAGTACTGCACTTTCTCCTAATAACCTTGACCTGCTTTTCCTGGCTCAGCAGTAGCATCTGTGTCACATCGGCTTAGCATCTGTTTATCAATCTAACAGCACAAACCTGATTCCTGCTCCTATTTTCTTAAGTGCTTGTGATATTAAAATGACTGAATTAAACCAGCAGAATTCAGGAAGAATGAGACTTAGATATCAGAATGGCTCTGCAGAAAGAAAAAAAGAAAAAGGATGGGGGGAGAAGCAGGGAAAAGGGAAACCATATGTAGGAGCTTCATTTTTTATTCTCGATGGATTTAAAGGAGAAAATTGTAATGAATAACCACTACTAAAATCTCTTGTGCAGAATTCAGGGCCACAGGCTTTTACAACAGAGAAAGTAGGAATCATCTCAGACTTTTCCATGGATCTTAAGAAAAGATGTGGCAAGTACAAGGAGGTAATAAATTACAATCTGTCTGCAGTCACTGCCTCCCGGTAAAAGAGCAAAACACCAGTGAATAGAATTCAGTCAGATTTTTAATAAGCAGGGTGAAAGACACTGGGAAGTCCCCGGGCTTGTCCCTGTGGTTTTCCTTTCCCTTTTTGTTGCCACTGCTATGCACTCTCCAGCTTTGAGATGTTTCTGAGCATAAGGATAGTCCTGAGCTCGAGGCATTTTTTCATATTTAATGTGGGCCTGAGAAGATGTGGTCTGTGCTCACACACTTAAACTGTCCAGAAGTCTCAAGTTGTAGGACAGTTTCTGCTGCTTGGAAAGGTGTGGTTCATTGACATGGGTTCCCACTGTACTAGGTACTGATGAGGTCCCACCTGGAATCCTGGTTTCAGTTTTGGGTGCCTCAGAAGAAGAAAGGGAACAGAGCTGGGGAAGGGGCTGGAGCACAAGTGTGATGGGAGCGGCTGAGGGATGTGGAGGGTTCAGCCTGGAGAACAGGAGGCTGAGGGGAGACCTCCTCCCTCTCTGCAACTGACTGAAAGGAGGTTGTAGCATGGAGGGTGTTGATCTCTTCTCCCAAGTAACAAATGATAGGATGAGAAGAAATGGCCTCAGGTTGCACCAGGGGAAGTTTAGATTGGATATGAGGAAAAATCTTTTCACGGAAAGGGTTGTCAGGCTGCCCAAAGGAATGCTGGAGTCACAATTCCTGGAGGACCTTAAAAGATGTCTAGGTGAGGTTCTTAGTGACATGGTTTAGTGCCAGAGTTAAGTTAATGGTTGGACTGGATGATCTTGAGGATCTCTTCCAATCAAAATGATTTTATGATTCCAAGAGTAGTCACCCTGTACAAAACTGGTCCTGGCTCCAGAGCAATTTCAGAAGAAATGAGAAATGCCAGTTGGGGAGCTCAGTTGCACAAAGTAGGCACAGGAGGCTAAAACTGAGATATCAAATAGGCCAATGTTATTATTTTTTGTTTATCATTGCCATGCTCAGATCCAAAAAGAATCAGAGTCCCACTGTGCTATGCATGCACAGTTTAGTGTTTAACTTCTGATCATACATGTACACACAAAATAAGACATCAGGAAAAGGAGGAAAAAAGATAACTGGAGAAATTCTCTGATCTGCAGCAAACTGCTTCATGAGACTGAGGGATTGTGAAGACTTGAGTAAAAGTCTCATGAATAGCCAGCATTTAAACTGTAAAACAGAACAGCAAAACAGGCATACCCCAAATTAATAAAAACACACAATGTCTCCCATATTAGCACAAATAGCCAGGGCTTTGGGACTCTGCCTATTCAAAAGAAAGCTTTTCCAGACATCGCAGCCATCACTGAGTCCACTAATGCTGCACCGGAAAATTTATTTGCTGCTGATTTGGACAGGTATTTTAGCCAGAAACACATTGAGCATCCAACTACAGAAGCATCCTAAATTATTCTCTGGAGATCTCCCATACTTGCTTGCCCTGAGAACTCTTAAGGTCAAAGTCCAAACTTCAGCGGTGGTGTGGTTGAACATCAGTGTCATGGAAGAGGTCCTTTTACAATAACATATATACACAAAATTATCTATCCTTCCTTCAAAACGCATTAACGGAAACTTTGGACTTAATCTACAGCGATGCAATTCAAATTGATCCACCAAATTTTGTCCCTACCTCCATGGTTTGGTGATTGTAAATAAGGGAGAAAAGTAGATGGAAAGAAGGAATTCATTGCAGTTATACAAACTGCCAGCTATCAAAACCATATGACTAGATCTCAGTGTGAGGTAAATACATGATTTACAGGCTAATTCACTGCTCAGGCCACCTCCAGTGAACTTAGATTAGTCAAGAGATGAGTTTGAAAGAGAAAACATATGTAAACAATTGCTGAACCTCCAAAGAAGGTTTCTTCCACAGGGAAGCAAAGGATAGTATTGTAGACTGTAGATTTGTGAAAGCAGACAGCTGACCCGCAGTTATTCTGGAATTCTTCCTAACATAGCAGTGCACATGGTTTGGCTATGGTATGAACCTCAAATACAAACCCCTTTTAACTTTTCATTTTTAACAGCTTTTTGCTCTCTCCGTGTTACTTCACATTTTGTCTGAAAGCAGTAACAGAAACTCATAGGAAAACTCACCCAATGTCATCAAGGTTGTAGGATTCCACCTATATTTCACACAGGAAAGCTTTATTGCCTCAGGGTTACTCAGAATCTTTCCCTAGCTCATTTTTTCAAAGGCTGGGTTTGATTCGCATCAGTAGCTCTCCAGATTTCACTTTAGGATCCCTCATGCCTCAGGCCAAAGGCTGACAGTGCAGGAGGTGAACAACAGGTTGGGTTTGAGATCTGGTTTTTACAGAAGCCTGGGCTCTACCACTGAAGGATTACATGTATACATAAAATAGGATATATTTTATATATTTATAGCCTTTTTGGAGCAGTCAAGAGGTAGTTAGAGCCAAGAGTAAAATCAGCAGGAAGGAGATGTGAAAAAGACTGACTTGAGATATATAGACCTTTATTCCTCTGTTAACCAAGTCAAGAATTTAGATAAAGTGTGTGACAATATGAGAAGTCAGTCTCTGTAGAAGTAACCTATGTAAGGCGCCAACAGCTGCAGCACTGCAATATAACTGAAATTTAGGAAGACAGTTATCATTAATAGTGTGCTAACGTCCCTGGTTATCACCTGTTGTACTGGTTTCAGCTTGAACAGAGTTCATTTACTTCCTAGTAGCTGTGTTTTGGATTTAGAATGAGAATAATGTTGATAATAAATTGATAATTTAGTTGTTGCTTGGTCAAGGACTTCAGCTTCTCACACTGTGCCAGGTGCACAAGGAGGTGTGAGGGGACACAGCCAGAACAGCTGAACCAAACAGTTTGGTTTGATATTACTGAAAGTTTAGAAATTCAGGATCTTAACCAACTATTGATCATGCAAATGTGTTATGTCTGCATAAGTATTATCTGCTGTCTCATAAAGTCTGGTTGAGGTATTTGAGAAAGCAGGAGATGTCACAGATCAGTGAATCAGCCTGAGTTACTCACTGAGCAACTATCCATAATGAAAAAAAAGAACCAGAAGAAAATATCTTTTTAATGGGGGACTTCAATTTAGGAGACATATGCAGCCAGCAGTAAACTTCTCTTCAAATTTAAGAAAAATATAAAGATGAATTAATTATGGGCTGGCAGTTGGTGATAGCCTAGGGACCAACAGTTATTATCAGATTGCACTCCATACAGAGGACAGGATGAACCAATAATAAATACAGTTGACTCTCAAAAATAATTTATTTCTCAAAACTGGAAAATAAGAATGAGATTTAATAGGTAAGCAATAAAAAATCAAGCAAATGAGAATGAACTCTGGGATTTTATTTTTTTTTTTTTTTTAAGGGAGTCTATGAATCTATGTGTCCAACTTGAAGTAAAAGTAAAACTTTGTTCAAAGGCAAAGGAAATGCACTAATTAGAAATAAGAATGCAACATGTGACAACGGGAAAGAAAGAGACCTTAACACACACAGCAATATAAATTAAACATTATAAAGTGTAGAAAATTGATAAGGGAAGCTAAAGACATCAAAGAAAATCCCATGGTTAGCAGGATTAATGACAATGAACTTAATTTTTAGGAATAATTAGGAACAAACTAAATCTTACAAATAGCACAAGACCATTTAGTAATGGAATCTACAAAACTGTTAAATTGTACAGTGTAGGGTCAGGTCTCCATCCGTTTCTGTTTATCTAATAAGGCTTGAACAATTTGCATCTTCAAAGAACTTATACATGGAGGAGTGCTCTATATACTGTAATTTTAAAAGTCTGTATTAAATTAGTCTTATGGCAACTATTCTAGTATTTTTCTAGGGACAATTTCAAAGTAATCAGTCTATTCTTCTTGTCAGTTCATTTATCTGTTTTTAAATGTACTGATATGGCACCAGAATATTTTCCTTTTCTAGAATTTCTTTGTTATGCCAAGATTATTAAAAATTAGCATCAATGATTGACTGTGTGATTCTGTGATGAGATTACAAGCCCACTTGATAGACTGTGTAGGTAACCTAATATATCTTAAGGCATGTAAAATTACTATGACATATTCAAACACACTCCAAAGAAAGCTCACTCTGAACTTTAGGGAAATTCCATAATAAGAAAGCAGGCATTCAATGGAAAAATAAAGGGGTGAAAAATATTAAAAAGAGAGGCTTCATAGAAGAAGAAGCGCTGAATAAAAGTTGTTTCAGATTAATTTCTTGGGGAAAAAATTGTCTACTCTAAAATTCAATGGTCTGAAAAAAAAAAAAATGCTGTTAAAATATATTAAATTCAACATAGGCACAAAATTATAGGACCAACTAACCAGACAGAATAACCTAAATATCTTGATAAACCAAGTTAAAAAATATATATATATATATATATATATATATGTGTGTGTGTCTTAATACTGTTGCAAGGAACAGTGTGAACAAGGAATGAAGTCATACCTATAGAGTGGTGTCTACATCCTGGGAAGCAGTGATGGTGAAAAAGACCTAGTAGGATGCTGAAGCAGGAAAAAGGGCTTTGACAAATTGTTTAGGCAAACAGAAATTATTTGGCACCATGGGGTGAGAAAGGGTTGAGTGCAATAGTCTGTGAAATACCAAAGCTTAGTCTGGGGGATCTAATGGGCCCTTCTGACCTAAACTGTGAATGTTGGTGAGACTTATTTCATCTGGACAGATTTATCTGTTCCCTGGTAGACATTCCAGAATGTTATTGCTTAATGCATTGAAATATGTAGTGTTTCATTGGTACATGGGTTTTCTAAGCTAGAAGGGGCCATTATAGTCTGAACTCATGTATAATGGAGCTACTCTAGCTATTTTGCAGCCTGTGGCCCAAAACATGTTGCTGTGCTTTCTAAGAATAACATGAACATGTCATTCAGGAAATCTGAATATGATATTTGATTGCTGAACAAAAAATTAATCAGAAGGTCATAAATCAAGATTAATTAATTCAAAAATCACTTCCTTTCTGCCCCCATTGATGTGGACAACTGTCAGTTCTCCAACTATAGGATGGGCTAGGCCTAGGTAATAAAAATTATAATGTAAATTGTTCCAGTGTTTCACAACAGCTTTTTACGAAACGGATCTTGTATCAAATCAAAACCTTTTGCACACTCCAAGGATTTTTTTTTTAATGAAGAGTGCCAACATGGGATCCTAAACTAACAGGTTTAGTCCTATTCTTTTAGTTAACCTTTAGTTTACTCCAATGAAATTTTAAGCTATTTTAGAACTTTCCAATCAGCATCCATGTTCTCCACATGGTCAAGAGTTAGAGGATGCTTTTGAAGACTGGCAAAGGAAGAAATTTTTTTGCCCCAGTGGACATTTGACGTTACTTTGCTTTCTTCTTAGATAGACACAGCCACCACTCATGAAGAATGAAAGGCACAGATCATTGGTTTTATATTGTGTTCTGAACTGGCAGCATCATATTTTTGTAGGTTACTACAAAAAGCAGCACATGATCTTCCAAGGATAGCTTCAGAGTTCAGAACACTGTCTTTTCCAGTTTAATTTGTGTCTGGTCCAAGAATACGATAGTTTTATGAAAGCTTTTTTCTGACTATATGTTTGGATATCCTCAAATATCTCATGTCACCAAGAACCTGACCCTGTCATGGCATCAATCAGAGTATCTCCAAAGCTACTCTGTTTTGCACCATTACACTTGTACAACAAGGAACTTGTTCTAGTGACAAGGGAAAAGTGTGGTCTGAAGTAATGTCCCAGATAGTGTCATTTTACTTATGCTCTTGACACCAAAGAGTGATTCATACAGGAACTACTGCGCTTGCTTTTCATGATCTGGAGATTTATGCACCCAGAAGAAATTCCCAAGGAGATGGTTAAACTGGTTTTCCAGCTGCAAAACAGCTCCAGCAAGGACCAACATCTGGCCAAAGTATCCAGTCAGGGACCTAAGCTCACTGTGCATAATAAACATGGCTCACTGTTATACTTGGTTTCTATTCTTCTGTCACTTGAGATGTTAAGGGAAAAATAAATAAATAAATAAAGGTAGAAGTAACGAAAAAAACACAATATTTTCAGACATTTTTGAAAGACCTGTGACTTCACCCTAGACCCACTAGTTAATGTTCATAATGCTGTTGTCACTTCTCCCACTGACAAACTGCAACACACCATAAATATTGCACATTTTTCTTAGTTTGTACATGGCTGAGATTGTCGTCAGTTCCTGACAGATCTGAACAAATGTGTTCATCCTTCATCCTTTGTTTCATTTCCAGTTATCCATTCTCACCCACTAGGAAGAACACTTCATCTCAAAGAGCTTCTGGAGAACCATCCAGCCGTAGTCATCTTACTTCCAATCCACAAGAAGCACTGACTAAAAAATCACACAATTTCTTAATTTTTTGTTCGCAACAGCTCAATCTGAGCTATAGCAAATATGGTTCTATCATACTGATAGTCTACAGTGCTTTACCTATCACCTATTTTTCCTCTTTCTTACCTGACACCTTCCCAGACTCCAACTTCCTCAGCCATTCTGTCAGCCTCTCATTCCTTGTCCATGAACCTGCTGCACTGCTTTTTTCTCAGTGCTTCTGCTTGACTCCCTCAAATCTATCTTCATTCAGATTATTTCTACAGTGTAATATCAGAAAAGTGGAAAATCGTATCCAAGTATTATCCTGACTGTCTTTTGTACCTTGAGTTTCATTTCCATAGCAGTCTTCCAACAGTCTCTCAACAAAGTTCCCTTCATTTCTTCTTCTTCAGTCTTTTCACTGTGAAAAATTCCTAAATCTTTCCAATATGCAGTGTTACCAGCATTTTCTATTATCTCTTTCCAGCACAATTAGGTAAACTTCTACATTTTTTATCATTATTGCTGGGTTTTGCTATTTCTAACATGAGAATAGCATGTACAAAAAGTGAGATTTACTCCATTTTGCCTTTATTAACTCCATACTTGGGAAATACCCGGGCTCTTGTTTTTTCCTCTAATGGGATATTTATTCCTCTGAGACACTGGTCAGCTAGGAGAATATTTATGTGGTAATAAAAAACTTTAACAGAGAGTTGTTTGGACTTAATAGTCTCAGGTATTTCAACACATCTTTGCTTGTCATGTGTCATGTTGAATTACATCATGGCCTGTATGTCACAGCAGCCCATAATGTGATCCATGTAATATAGTTTGAAATGTAATGTGGTGGGATGGGGGCTTAAGGGAAAAAACACTCATGCTGGATAAAAGCTGTGGATTCAGAAGAAAGCATCTTCAAACTGCTGGGGAACTGGAAAAGATTAAACGATAGCTCAGCAACAAGTCTACAAAGAGATCTGCAATAATAGATTAAATGAAACCTAGAACACATTCTATTAATATTAATAACTTTCATTAATACTTTTCAGTTTTACAGCACAGATCATTTTTTCTCTGAGTCACTAAATCACTGCTAAAAGTTAATTTGTCAATTCATGCTTGGCAAATTATAAATGGCTTGCAATTAAATAGAAATACAGAAAGGTAAATAAAAACTCACTGAGGATAAATGACTGCCTGGGACACAGGGATAGAGTCATGGAAAGAAACCAGGTGTTCTGATTCTCAAGACTGAGCTTTAGCTTTTTAGTAACATCTCTTTCTACCAACCATGCACTTATACAAATATATCCTGCTGCTGGCTATCAAAAAGACTTACTTCTTTACCAGATAGCACGACTGTATCAGGGAGGAAAAGAGAGGTGGAATACAAGAGATTTACATTTGAGGTAAAAGAATAAAAAAACCCTTGTGTTCTTACAGAAGATCTTATTCTCTAGGGAAACCATGCCACTTGCCTCACTGAGGGAAAAATAAATGTGTAAATAAATAACTAAGTAAAACTGTTTTTTTTTTTTTCTGGCAGAAATGGTGAAATTTCACCCTTCAGCAATTTGGTGAAAACTGATAGCTGTGGAGACGTCTCAGCCTGGGTAGCATAGCAAAAAGCTGCACCATGAGAACTGGCAGATGCAAAGAGAGAGAGAGAAAAAAAAAATGCACTTTAAAACTGTTCACCAGGCTGTCCAGCTCAGTTAATCTGCTCTGCGGTTCTCCAGCCTGCACAGGGCTGGTGTAAACTCTGAGAGGAGAGAACTGTGCTCATTTTTGCCAGCTGAGAATCCAGCACATTGTAAAACACATCACTATGAATGACTAGGAAGGGGCTGAGCCTGAGGAATATGTTCTTTAACTAATCTGTGCTCAACCACAGTCCTTCTTTCCTGTTTGAAACATGAACAGGAACCATCAGACCAGCTAGGTCTAACTCATTTTTGGAGATGTAAATAGAAGCAGGGCCATGACACAGCTTCAAGAGAGAAATACAGCCACAAAGGAGGATGGTAAAAAATCCTAACATGGGACAAAATGTTCTTGCTTTATTTTGTTCAAATCAACATTGGAAAATAAGTTTAATTTTAAAGCTGGGAAAAAGCTTGTCACTAGAAAAGACCATTGCATTTAGATTAAGAGCCTTCAAATGAACAATCTATATTGACCAAGTTTATTTTCCCTTTGAATGTCATGATGAATTAAAAGATTAATGTTACTAAAATTTAATTATTACATCATAATTACTATAAAATGCTATATAGTATTTTCAAAGTAGAGCATGCAATTTGAATTGCTAATATGAAATTTAAAGTAACATTGCAGTATCATTATTGTTATTATTATTATCATCATCATCATCATTATTACATTTCAGGATCAACTGGCTTTGAAACGAGAAAAAAAAACTCCATGGGTTTTTCATTGTAGAATGGAAATGTGAGTCTCTATTTTTTGAGAGTCCATGCCTTAAACTAGTTTAAGGCCAGTGTATCAGAAAAGTGCTAACCATTTCCAAAATCATCACTGGCTTGTCAGGGAGGACAAGCCTGTAAATAATGTTTAATTCGCCATTTAGCTCATTTCAGTGTGCGCCCCAAAAGAGAATGCTGCTTTCAGCAATGTGGTGCAATGAGAAGCCCCTCAGAATTTAAGCGACATAACAAAAAAAAAAGAGAGTTAGCATCCAGGAATACAGTAACATCAGATATGAATGAACACTTAAATGTCCATTTGAATTATGGTTGATCAATACCTGGGGAAACCTTGCCATGGAGAACTCAGTAGGAAGTTATAAAAGCACCTGGGTGTGATACTCACAAGCATCTAGTGCTATTTGAGATGCTCCAGGGTACCTGAGACAGCCACATAAGGCTGGCAGGTATGTCCCAGGATCTACAGGAGACCAATGTCCACCTAGACTAGATTCTAGAAGTCAGGTGGAAAACCTAGGGTATGTCTGATGACACTGAAGACTTAAGTTTAGAAACATAAGCTGAGCTGCCTGTTTCTCTCCCTTGACCACAAAGGGAACTGGAGGAAACTGGTTCCAATACAGACACTTATGGATCTATTCAGTCACTCACACGTAGGCATCTTGTGCCATCTGAGACCTCATAAGTTTCCCCTCTGGCCTCCAGCTGCCACTCCAGAAGGCTGCTGGCTTCCATCAGCCCTATGTCATATCTGTCAGTGTTGTGCAGATGTCTTGGACATCCTGGAGTACCTCAAACGGCATGAGAAGCCTCGGTTAAGGCAACAGAATTCTGCTGCTATAATAAGATTCAGCTTCAGATTCAGAGAAAGCTCCAGATTTAGTTATTAAACACAGGCTTCTAGTGATGTTTGAGATGCTTCAACATTCCTGAGACATCTGCACAATGCTGGCAGATGTGACAGAAGCCTTGCAGGAGACTCACAAGTTCTGTAGCAGAAACTGGAGGCCAAATGGAAAATCTTACAGTGCCAGAAATGGCACAATGTGTGTAGAGAACTGAGTATTTTCCCAAGCCAACATAGCCAACAGTCTAGTTGACTTTCTAGGTGATCAGGTGAAGGTGTCTATTCCAAGATGAGATTGCTACCTGCCCAATTTCTGTTGGCTGTATGGATTAGATCTCCTTTAACTTGATGGCAACTTCAGTACACAGACTACATAAAGGCACTGCTACCTTTCCAGATACAATTGTGAAATTGAATTCTAACTCAACGTTTGTTAGATGAATCCCACCCTCAGAGTTTAGAGGAAGGAGTGAAGGTCTCTCTTGTATTAAGAAACAGATTTTTTCTGAGGAATATGTCATCCTAAAGTTCCCACTGGTCTCTCAGGTGCTCATACATAAATAATATGGAAAGAGATGACACGTTTGCCTAGTTCAGCTCAGATGTGGACTTGTCCCTAAGATTTCTGTTGCAGATTCAGTTCATAAAGCTTTTAATGAGTTATTAAAGACTTTACTATAAATTTAAATCTAAGAGTTTGTAGCTCAGCAGAGGTATCTTTTCTTAGCAGATCTGCATGTCACTCTTTATGCTTTGGTAGTTAATGTTGACACGAGTCAAAGTGAGGTAGTTCTTCGCTGTATCTACGGTAGACTGGAGGTGTTGCTTTGAGAGAAAGGGTGTGAAGAGTAGTGTAGACATACTCTATAGCCTGGTAAAAGGTTATTCTCTCCAGGAATTAAGGAAATGTCATGTTCTGCTGAACATTAATGCTTTTTAAAGCTTTCTGCCTCTGCCCTTAATAGGCAGGATGTCTGTGTCACTACTTTTGCAAAGGACAAACTTGGGGCAGATTTTAGATTAATTTAACTTCCTAATCAAATCACTAACCTTGCTGAAGTGATATTTTTAGATTTGGAAAATGTTGGCTGTGACCTCAAAGGTTTTCCTGCCTGACCCCTAATTCTCACTCAGTCTTCTCTGCCTTCTCACAACATTCCATACTAAACATCAAGAGGCAACTCACCCTGTGACAAAAGGGCCCAGACACAGCTGACCATAAAGGCTGATGGGATTTGTAGGCAAGTGGTGTAAATGGGAAATTTCGTCTCAAGGAACCGAGCTTCAGTAACACACAAGGCTAACCATTCCTTCAGGACCTCACTCTGCACAGAGGTAGCTAATGATATCTCAATACTGAACAAAGAAGTCACTTTGAAATTCCATCTACCCTGCCTTTTTCTTCCTTTACAGCATTTCAGGGGTAACACAATAGCCAAGTAATGCAATAATAACAAAAATAACTCTAACAAGCTATGCTTGACTCCACTGCAGAGCAGCCTATAAGGGCAATCTTTTCTTTCTTTTAATAATGCTTTTATTGCACAAATTTAACAGAATTATGCCCTAATTATAGTGAATTTTTTTTATTTGCCACTGGGAGGAAAACTAGCAGATGAAGCTGTTTGAGAGTGCATGGTTCATACAGCTGTATTAAATGTTTCCAACTGCTGTCTTTATGGTTGTTAACAAGTCAGGACCAGACACGCATGCATTTTCTGAGTGCCTTTGAGGATGGCATGGATTATACTTGTATTTTTTATTAGAGCTGCTCAACTCATTCACTGAGAAATAATGTCTGACCATGCTTTCAGGACTGTCATGTGTAACCCAACAAGAAATAAACTGATTCCTAAAGACAGAAAAAACACATTGCACGTAACTTGTGGTCTAAAAGTGAGTTGTCTATATCTACCACTCACGCTTCTTTTGGAATCAACACAGGACAATAAACAGTTCCTGAAAGGGTTCATTTCTCCCTAAAAGAGATGTGTAGAGTAGGTCACCAAATGGAGTCTCAGAAGATTCCTGCTTCTCTCTGTCAGTTTTAAAGATAGTCTGGGGTATTTCACAGACAGAAATCTAAATTTTAGACAAGAAAATTTGTGTGACATGAATCCTACACAAAAAGCTTAATTCTTTTAGGATATAGATTAAAGCTGAACAAATTCAGTGGGAAGATTTACACATGCTTCAGCAGGTAGGATAAAAAAAAAAAGGCAGTCAAGTCTCCCAACCTTACTAGCATCTGCACCTTCCTTCTCCCTACTTACAGACTGAGTTGTTCATTCCCATCCTGCTGCAATCAGTGCACGAATAGTTACGCCCACAGTGATCAGATTACAACCTGGCAGCATGGAAATCTAGTTTTGGAATCAGTCTGGCCTTGTGTTCTTTTGAGAGCCAAGTGTGAAACAGGTGCTTGATTTTCGTAAAATCATGATCACACATGCTAACCCACACCAAAGCAAACAAAGCAAAGTTGCTAACCAAAACCGAAGACATCCAAAGTAACTGGTTTTCAAATATAGATTTTCAAAAACCGTATCTTATATCAAAATCTCATGTCATTGCTGTAAATCCAGAATAACTTGAATACTTCCATTAATGAAGCAGGTGTTGGCTCTTCAACTGCTGGTAAATCCAATAAATCAGCTTCAGATTACTGATGAGTTTCAATAAAGTCTTAAATATTCAGATGTTTTATCTTAATTTCCAAACCATGGCTCAGTAAGAAATTTACATTGAAAGCATAATTTTATTTTTTATTCTCTCTCTTTTCCTAGATTGTTCATCAACAGAAGTTTGCACATATTCCTCAGCAAAAGTTTGTAGCACCTCAAGATCATCATAGTACAATACTATCTGGAAGAAATCCCAACAGGAAAAAAAGTCCATCTAGAAATTGTCAAGTGTTTTAACATTTTCTTCATAGTTGTGGCTGATATAATAAGAAGTTTTACCTTCTTGCTCATTGAAGAGTTGTCAGGCAAAGCAAGGTAGTTGGTTATTTACCACAGAAAGAAGTTTAAAGCACCAAAGTTTTTAAAAAATCACAAGCTTAAATAATATACTACATTTGCAGTAAGTGGGGATATTTGTTAGAACAAACACGTTACCAATAATGATCACTTTTTTTTTCTTTTTTTCTTTTTTTTAAAGAATTTGCTGAGGAAATAAGAAATTTTGTGGGAAATGAAAAGAACCAGAAGTCCACCTGCCTAATCAAAAGGACAGAATAAAGTCAGCGCTGCATGAAGAAGATGCTCACCAATTCCTTGTACAGACCAAGTGGACCAAAGAAGATTGTTCTTTTGGCATTGCATTTATTCTGTAAGTTCCTATCTTTACTCTATGATTTCTGTGTGGCTTGGTTAAAACATTTACTTTCCCTGTATTTTTGATTTTTTTATATCTAAGGTGGGAAAAAAATACTTCTTTTTCTCATGAGGGGTTATGTAGCTCGTTATTGTTTGATAGATGTCTTCTGGGGATGTTTTAAGTAGAATCATTCATCTCTTGAGGCCAAAATGACCTCCCCAGGTCCCTGTTGGCCCAGTTTTCAAAGCCTCTGTGATTGCTATTAGAATGCTGCAGTAATAGGGAACATATGATGACCTAGACAGATACTTTTAAATGACTCAACCAACAGAGCATCTGTGGTTACCTCTGGGAAACTCTTTCACAAATGATCTAACAGACACTTAAGAAGTTTGTCTAGATATCCAATCTCATTTTCCCTTTGTTCAATTTCATCTCATTGCCCCCAGTTACAAATCTGTGAGCCACCTTCAAAAATCCCTCTCCCTCCTCGTTGTGCACATCCTTCAAATCCTCACAGAACTGCAAATGTCTTCCCACAACATAGTTGGGCACAGCAGTGGAAAGGAGAAGACCGGCATTTCTTTTGAGCCCCCAAGCACTCAGAAAGAGAGCACACTGCCTGCAGAGATGCCCATGTGGATTGTCTGTATTAGAGCAGTGAGCACCTGAGGAGAAAACCACCTGGTGAGTGAGCTTGCTTTCATTTTTTTTTTTTTAATCATGAAATAGTGTTTGCCTTACGATCTTAATTCAAGCACTTAATTAAAGCCAACAGAGGATTCTAAAGTGAGGAGAAAAATTGGAGCAACAACTTCTTCATTATGCTGCAGGCATTTTCTCTCTTACTTCTTCTTTCTCCAAAAATTGAACAACTTCTCCTCTAAACACATATTTAGACAAAGGTGATGGCACAGTGATGTTATGGGCTAGAGCTTGCTTAGCGCTTGACAAACAAGTACTAGAGGTTGTCTGCTCAAATCTATGACCTAAATAACACGATCATCCCTTCCCAGGGATTACTCCTGGGTCACTTCTTAGCATCACTTCCCTCAAGTGATAGGAAATGAGCAGCAGAAAGAAGGGACAGAAGGTAGCTTAAATGGTGGTTCCTTCCAGGAATCTCTATCAAGTGGAAAAACTCTCTAGTCATGCAGGAGTGTTATTCTTCCAGTGATACAGCAAGTTGCTGCCTGCCTCCAGACAGTGGAATAAATAAAAAGATTCTTGTCATCTCCTGGAACAACACAGCTCCTGTCTGTCAACAGTGAAGAGCTGTGTTAGTTGTGTAGTATTACTAGTATCATTCAAAAAATTTTGCCTTTACAGATAGCAGGTGTTTTTATATTACTTGGGACGAAGAGAGTAATATTGATGTGGACATGGTCAAGCTTTAAAAAGAGGTCCTGCTCAAGTCTGACATATAGCTTAATGCAAGACCCATTGCAAAACAAAGATAATGTTCTCATCATATTAATCCATATCAAAATATGAACACAGTTACTGGCTTTCTGAGTGTAGCACCTCTTGTGTTTTTATCAGGCCTGTCTACATAAAGCCACCTTGTGTGGGTCTTCAAATGGAGCCAGAAGATACAACCCTCCTAGGAAATGTCTGACTTAGAAATTCTATGATTTATGCTGCACTACGCTCAGGAGGAAACATTGAAGTCTGTGGAACTTGCCAGGGTAAGTCTCAGTGGTTTGTGTCCACAATTGCATCAAAAGAGTGTATTAAATAACTGAGGTCTTAGGAAAGTGAATATTACACCACCCAGAAGACCTTAAACATCATTTCAGTACAGTCCACACAAAATTCATATTCAAATTTCAGACCACCTTCTTATCTACATTCAGTCTGCCATTGATTGCTGGAATGACCAGTTCCACAGTTGGCACTTTTTTTTTTCTTTTGATGTAGAAGGAAAGGAAGAAAAATGAAAAATGAAAGGAGGATAAGGTTTTGAATATTTCTACAGGTTGTTCATAGTCAGAGTTACACAGACCTAAAAACTGATCAGACTAAGTCTTGCTAACAGTGAGGGAAGAGATTGTGGTCAGGATCCCAGAACTGGATCTAATTACATAATGGGCATTCAGTTGTAAGAACATTGTGTGAACAAGACCAGATGTCTCATGTCTCAGCCTTTCTAGGACAACAGGCTGGAGATATTTCTTGGCTTCACTTTCCTTTGTTTGTTTTGAACGATGATTGCACTGGTGTGTCTACCTCACTTAGCCTCTTCACTCAAGAGACCCCAGCTGTGAATCCCAGGGTGCAAATCCCATCATACATGGGAGACAAATCAGTCAAAAGCTTTCCTGAGATCAGATATAATTTTTCATAGTCTTTTTCTGACAAATAAGGGACAATACAGCCAAGATGGAAAATAAGTCATATTCTGCTTCATTCTAACCTTTGGAGTGTCAAATAATGGAATAAAAATAATTCTATTTGGCTGAAGAGCAGGATTTTGAGTTGTCAGGAAATTGTAGTGTTCTTTAAATATGATGTAAATGTCTAAATTGTCCTGAAACAAAATCACTACAATATTTCACATCAATGGGAAATCCTCTGTGGCTCAAAGAAACTGAAATTATTTCAGTGTCACTTCTGAAAGTAAAAATTATGGATTAACTAGAGTGTCCCCTTTATTGAAGATATAAAGGCAGATTCCAGAACCCCACAAAGCCTTGGGGTTCACCCTAGCTCTTCCTAGAGCAAGAAAACCCATCTGAGTATCTCTGGCTCCAAACAGACGTCTCTGGATATTCATACTCCTTGTGGCAAAGATGGGACTTGACCCAGACAACATTTGCAAAGTTCTGAAACTCTTCATTTCATAACAGAAATCTGTGAAGCTCTAGGATTACTGGGGTTTACAGCTCTGTCTGAACAAGTGAATTCAACAGGGCTCCAGCATGGCTTAAGACATGGTCCTCATCTTTCTATAGGTGTTTAATTTTCAGGACTGTCCCTTACATTGATTTGACCTATGCCAGCTCATGTTCTCCCCGACAATATCCCAGCACCGCTCATGCATAAGTCAGGACAGTCCTAGAAAAATCCAGCCTTTATTTGGAGAAAATGTCATCAAACTTGAGATGTTGAAAAACATAATAATAATGATCTGTAAAGTCCCATGGACCATTCAGTTTTTCCTTTTCTGATTTATTTGCTTAATTTCTTTAAAAGGGCAGGATATCTCAATGTAGCCCCAGCTGCAATCATTCCTACCTCTTCGATAAACCTCTTAACTGACATTTCACAAAGCACTTAATTAGTCCTCACCTGTAATCACACTGTCTCTTACCAGTTTTCATTGTCTATCTCATTTATTTGAATATCAATAATGTGTCTGAGAGAAAAAGTCTGCAATTGTACTGCAGCATTGTGCTCTCACTGGATTACATTTATCTCTGAAAGAACGGGGACAAAGAAAAGTAAAAAAAAAAAAAAAGATAAATAGAAAGGAAATGCAGGAACAACATCAGTGAAACATACTCTAATAATGTCATCTCCTCTCCAAATGGTGAGGTGGACTAGATAGTTTAAAAAAGCACCTAAAATATTTTAAAACAGAATTTTTTAAAATGTCAAAAATAATCAAACCATCCTGTTAAATGTCATCCTATCTACCAGATAGTTCAGTATAGCAGTACTTTTTCATCTCCAGATCTATCTGTTACTTGAAAACTTCTGGCTATGTAATGTATTTTTGAATTTACCTCCTTTTTTACTGTGTTTTTGAAGAATACTCAGGAGGCAGTATGAACCATTTTCTACCTTGTTGCAATATGGTCTAAAAAGACTGAATTCATGGATCTTATCCTGCAACTTCAACACCTTTGACTGGCTATTAGCTGCTTTCTCATTCTCATTAGCATGTCAGAAGAGTGCAGGTAGTATATCCTGAACAGTTGCCTTTCTTTTTTATGATCTTTGTCATTAAAATGACAAATATGGAACATCTATCAAAATAGCATGGTAATTTGCATTTTTCAATGTGAAGAAGGTATTGAGAGTAAGGAGAGAGTATATAAAATGTCCAACCCAGCTGTTAAAAAGTATCAGATGCCTTCTGAGAAATTTGAAAAAATTCATTTTTTGTAATGTTAATATCAAAAATAATTTCGTGGCATGAAGCCACTCCCAGAGTTAACATATAAAATGGACACAAGTTCTATCTTGTGGATGTGATTCACATAAATATGTGAGACTGAGGTAATTCTATTCACAGTCAAATCAGTGGTAAAAATCTCAGTCAGAAAAGGATAACACCAAATATTTTGGAAACTTCCCTTCAGTGGTTTGAATGTGCTCTTTCACCCACCAGTTTACCTAACTCATGCTTATGTTGGCTCAGTTATTATCTAGCATTAACCATTAATGGGTTTATTCTCTCAACGGACTTTTCACCATAGAAGCAAGTATTTTTTTCTGCTTTACACAGACACATCACAACAAAAGAATAAAAATGTCTGCTTTTGAGACTGATACCCTTATTTAATCACAGAACATGGGAAGCAACTATAATAATCTTTCCCACATTGTCCCAAGCATTATAGTTATATCCTGGTGCTTAAGATCAAAGAATATCTCAATTCTTTGCCCTCATATCCTTATTCAGTCTCTGGCTTTGTAGATGGGTGCACCAGAAAGGGCCCCTCATATTCCCAGTTGTAGGGATTATTTTTGTCATATCAACATTTGTCCCAAAGATACTAAACTAAGAATTCTTATTTGTTCTATGCACACAAGTTAGATACCACCATCACCCTCCCCCAATCTAATTTTTTAAATTATCTTCAGTAAATAAATTATGGAGAGCTTTGCGGCGAAATTAACTTGGAAACAGCTCTTAAAAGAGAATTTATCTTTTCCCACCAACCCTTATCTGACAATCATAATGGTTTGGTAAGTGAAAAGGTAGGATTACCAATGCTGAAAAGTAAGAAAGTGCCTGTCGCACTAATCTGAAAGCATTTGGATTATTATGTGGATTATTTCTGTAAACTTGTGTACACTGAGCTGGCAACAGTGCTGCGTATTTATACCTGAGGCAAATGAATAAAATCACAGGCATAAGCAAGCATGTACGCCGGTGTAGGAATCACAGGGTGAATTGGTTCAGTCAGAATCAGAGAGGTGCCTCCACATAGTAAAATTAAAAAAAATAGACTCTTAGTTGCCTAACAACCTTAAACGCACAAAACTGATAAATAGGAAAGTACATTTCCAAATTCAAAACTCAAGACAGTGAGACAGATTTTCCTCTGTCTTGTACTGATATTATTTATGAGGAGGCACTCTTGGACTTAAAAAATCTCTCAATCTCACAGCACAGCTGAGGTCTCTACATTTCTCCTTTTTGTGTCAGGCACTGTCTATGGAAATCTATCTTTGATCAGGCTTGAGCTGTAATATTCGGGGGCAGGTTTGGAAAGGGGGGATCCAAATTTCCTCTTACATCTTTTAGAAAAAAAGGGTGCCTATATCACCAACTATGGATAATAATTCTCCTGTAATCGCAAGTCTGAACTAGGCTTTGGCCGTACATGAGTCTTTTTTTTTCCAATTGTCTTTGCTATATTATCAATTAAACTTAATTTCTCACTTTTTCCCACCTCTGTCTTTGATATTCCCATGCTCTATATCCCACTCACTTCACTGTTTTCCTCTTACAGGAAGTAGTTTTATATAACATCTCCAGCCACTCTTTCTTTCTTCTGCTGCAAGATAAACTTCTCACTCCCTCTGGAAAAAAATGGCACATGGGAAGCTGCTATCCCATGCTTTTTCTGCTGTATCTTTCAGCAACCCTCAGTGACTTCTCTGCTTCACCCCTGTGTTTTCAGTCTCTCCACAAACACATTCCCAATCACTCTCATTAATATCCTCCTGTTCCCTGCAGTTTTTCATAGCTATTCCCAGGAGGAAACAAAACAAACAAAAAAGTAAAGTAATTTTTTAGACAGATTTAACTTTACCTCTAGGATTTCCCAAAACTGATAATCTCAGAAAAGATATTCAAACACATTTCACCTACTTTTTGATGTCTACACCAACCTTCCAAACCTGTTACTGTAGATTCCCTTTTCTTTCAATGGGAGAAAACAGTTTTAAGGGCATGATTCATCTGACTCACTTTCTAAGGATGAACAAACCCTCACACCACAGTGGTCTCCTTCTCTCCACTGTTGTTATAGAAGGTCTAACCAACCAGCCCTAACATAGACACCTGTGTTATAGACATCTACATTGTAGGCATATACACCTAGTCAGATGAATGTCAGATGAGGCTTGACAAACGTAAACCACTGATCTGTTCAAATGTCCTGAAGAACTAATGGGACAAATTCTTCTTTGGTTTACATTCCTAGCCAAATTCATGACTCCTAGCAAGACAAAACTAATCTTATTTTCAAAGACCAACATCACATTAAAAACATTGAAGGTCAGGTTTTACTGAGGCATCATTAGAAATTAGACATGTTTTTGTTTTAGTTATTGCTTTGACTCCATCCACACTGAACAGGTTATGAACCACTGCAACTGCAGATAATTGCTATCACATCATCTATCTGCAGGTTAAAATTATAACTTAAAGATACAGTGGAGAGTCAGTAAATGTCTCTCCTTCACCTGAATTTGAACTAGAGAAGCTCAAATGCTCATAGTGTTCTCAAGTGCAACCTTGGGCCAGCTGAGTGGACTTCCATTGAACACAGCCAGGCCAAATGCATTTGTCTTCATCCATCTCTTCTGTATATTTCAGCTTTGACTATTTTTTCCTTTCCTGCAAATAGTCTGGAGTTCATGCAATGTCCTTGGAGAAATACCTTGCCTGAAAGGAACATTTGGTTAAAATTACAGTGGAAAACAAACAACTCTAGCTGCTGCCATGTTTCCCTGAAATATCTCTTCTGCTACTAAGCAAGAGTCTCAGTTCAGCAAAGAAAAAGAAGACTGGGATTTTTGTTGGTTATGTGGGACTTTTATTAGTATTTCAATTAGTTTTATATCTCAGGAAGTAGTCAGACTGTCTTGCCGTTTTGTGGAGAAGGTATAGACTATGATGCATTCAATCTGTTTTGTTCAACTTGTCTGACACTGCCTGGACAGTATTGGTGCTTTACATTGAACCTTGCTACTTTTCCCCTAAACTACTGAAACTCTGACAAGCAATCACTTCCCTTGTCTGCTCTATTGTCTCTATTGCTTTCTTTCTTGGATGATATTTTCAAGTTTATCACCTTTCCTGAATTTAAATTTCTCACTTGCATGCCTTGGGTCCGTTGCTAGATATCAAACTTTGGATTCATCTTACCAAAACTAGCAAGAATTTAAGCTAATCATCCAGATTCTTTTTATAGGATCATAGAACCATAGAATGGTTTGGGTCAGAAGGGTCACCTAATCCAACCCCCTGCCATGAGCAGGGACGTCTTCACCAGCTCAGGTTGTTCAGAGCCCAGTCCAGTCTTGCCTTGAATGTTCCCAGGGATAGGGCATCTACCACCTCTCTGGACAAATTGCTCCAGTAGCCCCAACCCAGATGCAGAACAATAGGGTGTTACAGTTTACAAAAAGCTGATCTAGGGCATGGGTTCTTTTATCTTGGTGATCAGCTGTGAAGGGAATTCAGGACAACTGACTGAGAAATAAACATGTATGTTGCAAAGTTAAATGAAATTAATTCCACACCAGTATCCAGTTCTCCAGTCTGCCTGTCAACAAGACTGTACTTCCCTTTTCCACTTTCCTCTGATCACCATCTTCCAACTTTTATCCTTGGTACCGAATGGCAATGCAGAATTTCTCCATCAAGGTATCTTCACTCAGTCACATCTTTCATGATCTTAAAATACAACAGCTGATTCATTCAGGACATGCACCAGCTTGATTTCTGTGTTTTGCATAATTCAGAGAACAATGCCTGTTGAAAAGTAGTCTGTTTTTTAAAATAAGTAAATACAATATTCACTGGAAGAAAAAGGTGTCTCTGATAACACATAAAAATTAAAAAAAAAAAAAAAAAAAGAAAAGAAAGTGAGAATGCAATTATTCTTGCCATAGCAAGTGAAACTGAAAGGCAGTGTTGGTGACCCTCTCTTACCATAATAGACAAATGCTCATTAAAAGTTGAACTACACAGACAGATTGCTTCTAAACTAGTTCTTAATACTGTGGGGGGACAGAGAAGGTAAGGAAAGAGTCAATGTGTTGTGAACTGAAGTACTGTATGTAAAGCTCATCCTGAGCCTCCTGAAATCCGTAGTAACATGAGCGTCATTATCACATACCAGAGTGGACGAGTTTCCTGTAGGAATTAATGTCTGCAAAAACTGGAGATCTTTAATGACTGAGCTGCAGGGTCACTTTTCTCCCCTGTTCAGCAAGACTTCACACGATAAATTACAGTGTAGCCATGCCTGAACTGGTACAGCATTGCATGGGCTAGAAGCAAAATAACTACTTAAATGTGATGTCAGACCCGAGTTACTAAGCCCCGTCTGGTGAATCAGAGTTGTCTTAAAATCACATTAATACGGCTAGATCGCTTCCAGGTCTAGGATCAATTGTTACTTGAATACTTAGCTGAAGTGTCTCAGTGTTGAACTCCCAGCCATTCTGGATTTGGGTTTACCCGGGCAAAATGAAAGCAAGTTTTTCTGATTATGATGGAAGAGATACATCAACTCAGATTGAGCTCATCTAAATTTCTTCATTTACAAATTAGACATTTAGTCATATTTTGGTTTTTTTGGTTTTTTTTTCTATAAACAATGAAGAGAACAATTTTCATCCTGTTTTGGGGCTGTGATAAGTAGCAGTGTAAGAAGCTGAGAAAAATTTCAGGTATGGGACATCCATAGGGGATAGCTGGACTTCACACATGGTTAAGGAGAACATGTGTGAGAAACATCAGATTTCCCAAATAACTGGAGGGGATTATTGAGGGCCTCTTGGTTCACTCAGAGCAGAACTTTTGCCTAACCGTGCCATGAGTCAAATCTACTTCTGCAGTCAAGAATATGAGAAAGATGGATGGGATGGGATGGGATGGGATGGGATGGGATGGGATGGGATGGGATGGGATGGGATGGGATGGGCAGAATGCTTTGCCTGGATTGATACAAACCAAGCATTCGTGTGCCAGTAAAAGAACACCATGAGCTGTCTCTCTTTCCCTGGTACAATCAATATACATTATTACATATTTTAAGGAGAACAGTTTAAGCTGAAAGAACAGATGGATCCATCCTCAAAGATAAATTACCACTTCATGATTAGGCTTCTGCCCTGAGTGGCTAAAATACTTCGCTTCTGAGCCCAAATATCCTAATTCAGTCATAAACTTCACATATATACCAGCAAAGAAAGCAATTCCAGGTTCTCCTTTCTGGCCAACTGCATGATCTAGTCACTTCCATATTATCAAACCCTCGTTACCTCAAATCAGGGTAGCTGCATTTAGCCTCCTTGTTAGGAATCATTTCAGGCCCACCCCAATATGTGAACTGTGTCCAGGAATTGTTTAAACAGTGCTGGTTTTCCCTGAAGAAAGCTGTACCAGAGACTGTAATGAGTTCTGGTGCCTGAATCTGAGCCTTGATAGTGTTTAATTTTCTACATTAAATATAATCAAAGAAATGAGCCTTTTGAAACCAAGCCACTGCTTGGTTCAACCTGATACTTAACTTTTAACTGAGTGCAAAGCTCTTTTTTTTTTTTTTTTTTTTTTTTTTTTGGCTTAGCCAAATTCCCCATTGACCTGCAGTCAGCTGGAAAAGAAAGGAAAAGAAAAAGACAATCTGATTTAACCACAGTAATCAGCATGATTTGAAGAAACCAAGCATAACCAGGGAAGGTAGGACAGCTTCAGCTGCCTTCTGTTTAATTTTACACCAAGATCATCATACTGCAATCAGTTAGTAACATAATTTTTATAATACCTCATATTTCATCCTTAATTATTTCTCATTCTCTCTGATGTGACAGAAATAAAACCTGGAACAATTGGCTTCAGCAGGACAAAGCCTGGTAGGAAGAGTACACTATAAATACAGTCTAGAAAGATATAGCTATTGCTTTTATTTGACAACCTAACTGTTCCCAAAGCACTCATCCACCAGCCTTATAAAAGGAAATGTAGTTACTGAGGTCCAAATTCACCGTTGGCTTAAGTGTGTGCAATTCCACTGAAGTCAAAACAATTGTATTCGTTTACTTTCATGGTGAATTGGGACCCAGACCTTTACTGAAGTAATAAAAGGTCAGTCAAACATACAGGCAAGAGATCAGCTTCTTGTTTAAATGAAAGCTGTGGCTTTGCTCAAAGTTCTTGACAGAGATGAGATAGTATCAGCTAACAAATGAGCTGAACAGGCAATGAAAGAATAAGTGTTGGGGTGTATGAGTAAGTTACAGAGGTTTATGTACATGTTATGTTAACTGAGTCATGATAAATAATTACAGTTTTTCAACTTCTTTGAATGCAGAGAAATATATCTTTTATTATCTCATGCTGGAACAGAAGCAAGGTGATAAAATAATGAGGCTGAATACCGTTAAGATAATATGCAATATATGCTGTCCAAGACAAAATGAGTCTGATACAAATGAGTCTCTCATACACTTACATATGATTCCTTCTGAAGTTATTAGATTTTGCTAGCAGAACTGAAAGACTAAATTGGCTCAGGAAAAAAAACACAATTTGTCTTGCAGTCACCCTGCTGTGTTTGGGGAGCTCAAAGAGTACCTACAGCTTTGTTCTACCAATCCTGTCTAAGATAGGAGAAGTGACAGTACATATATAGGAAAAAAAGTATGAGTCCCACTATCTAGATGTAACTTGGTGTCGTTGTCAAAGGGTCTCCTTTACTCATTATTATACAGAGTGTTTCAAAAAGATGGACCAAATTTGAAACCACTACAGCTTATATAGCTTAAATAGCTTAGGAGCACAACAGGACATCAACTAGGATTCACATTGTCTGAGTTGAATGTATAGTTAGGAAATTAGTGTAAACAGTGAGATTTAAACCTAGGCTCTCTCTATAGTCAATGATGACTGTATAATTAGTAAAAGTGATTACCATCCTGATAGCAATTCTCCATAGCAAAGAGATTTGTGTGTTGCCTGTAGCACAAATAGAAGACATGCATGCAGTAGGACTTCAGAGGGCAATACAGAAGGCGACACAGAGTCAAGAGAAAGACACCAGTGACCAATAACAGTGTTGATAAATTCACTACAAAGCAAGTTTACAGCAGTGAACCTGCAACAATGTTATTTAGTATCTTAACCATGTTTCTGGATCTCAGCCTGAGACACCAGAAGGTGCTACATGAAACAAGTGCCAATTATGTAGCACAAGAAAGCAACAAGGACACAAACAAAACTGCAACAATAATGAAACTTTTGAAATATACATAACTAACATTTAATTAGCAATAAGAAAAATGTTGTGTCAAGGCTGAATAAAGAGGATTGAATTATTTCAAAAGTTAGGTGGCTAGAGATAGTAGTTTACAATGGGTAGTAAGCCTGCTAATCCCAGTTACCATGACTGTGTAACAGAAATGATGACAGCAGACAGCTCTTCCATAATTTTGAGAACATCTCAGCATACTTTGCAAAGATGGCTTTCTTTGCAGAGAAGGCACTTTCAGTTATCAAAACCGAGATGGAAGTGATGGGTCCATTGTCTTCCTGCATGAGTAAGAAATCCGTTCTTCACTGTCTCAGATTAGTGCTTCATCCATTAGACCATGTAAATTATTTATTCCCAACTATTTCCATTAACTCTGTGTTCTTGATTCAGAGTTACCTTGATACACAGAGTTAGATATCAGTGTTTCGTGGTTTAGCTTGTTGGCTTTACCTTTCATCTTCTCAAACAATTGGATCTACAGTACTGAATAAAAGTGGACCAGAACAACGATCTACCCTGAAGCCAGCTGGCACAGTGTAGCTGTACCCATGGCTAAACTCTCTCACATCTAAACAGGTTGCTGCACACATGCGGTCTGTTGGGAACGGCCCCTGGACTGTGTTACCCTTGACCAAGGCCCAGACACTTTCTGGAGAAGCACCAACTGGCCTAAGCCGTGAACCAAACAAACAATTTAACAGTCTGGTTGACCTAATTGTAAAGT
This sequence comes from Patagioenas fasciata, assembly GCF_037038585.1. NCBI lineage: Eukaryota > Metazoa > Chordata > Aves > Columbiformes > Columbidae > Patagioenas > Patagioenas fasciata. The sequence continues at coordinate 121,157,024 of NC_092522.1, read as the reverse complement.
CTGGGCCCATATTCTGTCTTTGATTAGTTTGCTGTTGGCTTTAATTAATTTGTTGCACAGGAACGTAGTTTATGTATTAAACCAGAGAGAAAAGCATTTCAGTATAGGGCATGAAAATCTTTAATTTTAGTGCTTTGGTAGAGTCTGATCCTGAGAGGCAAAGTGTTGTTATTTTATTATACCTTTCACTTGCAAAGGTTCAGGTGCAATATGTAGAAATAGGCACAGAAAACAGGGCTTGGCAGGACCTGAGGAGATCATTTAGTCCATCTTCTACCTCCAAGGCAAGACCTTCTGTATCAAACTGTTTATGACATATGTTTGTTTAACCTACTCTTAAAACCTTCCACTGATGGAGATTCCACTACCTCTCCAATCAGAGCTAACCTACACTTAGAAAGTTTGCTTAATGACTAACCTAAATCTTCCTTTCTACAGTTTAAGCCCAGTGCTTCCCATCCTATCCTCAGTGGAAATGGAGAGCAAGTTATTTTCTTCATCTTTGCAGCAACCTTTTCCTTAGCTGCAGCCTCTTGTTCTTTCTAAATTCTGTTTTCTTTGCACTCAAAAATAATAATAATCCTAAAAGCCTAAATTATTTACTGTGTACACTAATTTCACAGACGTCATATAATAGTCTATTTGTAAGGTTAAAAATTGCATATGGAAGATTTTGCAGCCATGTGTTTGTTTTAAATGCATTATTTTTATTTTCATTTGGGTGAGGGATTGTTTGAGTCATGAGGGCTGCTTTTAAAATATACAGGTCAACCTGTTTTTTCCTCTAATCCTCAAAGGGTTAAGTCCCTGGCTGATAATTCCCTTTGCAACTCAGATCCTTCATTACAAGCAGAATCCTTACAAGAGGACGTATTTCATTTTTTAACTGGAGCATATCTAATGATCCGGGAGGGAAAGCCCTGTCTCGTAACATTTGATCTAGCCTCAGACAAGAAGAGCAAGGTGGCATCAGCCTCTTCCTATTTAGTCATGAGCCAAGGAGCTGCACCAGTGTACAAGTGACACACAGAACACATGCATCAAAGTAGCAGCTCAATCTGTACTGCAAATAACACTCTTTCATGTCTCAGCATGGTTGCTGGCCCTGAGCTGTAGTTCCAGTAATTGACATAGTTGCCCAATGCTAGAAAACAAACTCAGAAACTATTCTCATTAGACGTCCCCCTGGTTTGCTGCTCCGTTATTGTAAAACCCAAACACTGAGCTTCCTACCAGCGTGGCTCTGTTTTTAATTAGTTCTGATGGCACTGGGCAACGCGCCAAGGAAAAAAATGAACTTCCTGCGATTGCGGCTTGTTGCTCAGTATGTTGCTTCCTCCACACAGAGATTGTTTTCACAACATTTTCTGAAAAGGAGCTACTGACAGAAATAATATAAGTTTTTACTGCTTTTGATTTTTTTTTTTTTTTTATTTTGCCTTCCATGCTTATAAAAGGCAGCTCAAAGTCAAGGATCCTTAAAGTTACTGTGTCATTATTTTGCCTCTGTGTGACTTGACTGATTAAAGACATCCTAGCAGATTATTTTTTTACTAGAATACGGACAGGCTCCTGTTAAAAAATTTAAGACCAAGGACTTTTTAGTGTTTTAAATAAATTAATTTGGATATGTTCAGGCATGAGGTGGGGAGGGACTTGAGGCTTATATTCAACAGCGTAAATTGTCACAGTGTGAGTAGGGGTGAGTAAAATGACAGATGAATGTGATTCAAAAGCAGAATTAGTGTCTGTATGTGGGGATGAGATGAAGCATTCCATGTCTTAGTAGTCTCCTTTATTTCTTCTTATGACGCTTCTCAAGTTAATTCCTTACAAAACAAGGCTCAAACATGATCACTTTGTGCCAGTGTCTGTAGGTGAGATTCAGACCCAGACATCTACATTTAGGTGCCTCAGAAGTGCGTGTCTGCACTTCTGTTCTTCCTGATTTGAGTCAGAGCCAGTGAAGATCCAGATGATACCATCAGTGGAGTCCAGGGAGTAGTTGGCCTGACCAAATGCACGTAGGTATTTCTAGTCTCCATCAACTTTTACAGACAGGATTTCCATCAATTATAATGGTAGCATAGACAACTAGAACAGATGAACAGATCCAAATTTCAGATTCCTAACTACAGATCTATATCATAGACATCTGCCCTCAGGTGCATGAAACTTTCATTGAAAACAGTCATGAAGGGCTTGGTTAAGCTGCCCACACAGGTATCCAGAGCAACCTGAGATGCCCCAAAGTCTCATTTCACATCCACATGCTTCTCTAGAGGAACATGCATCTCCTGTAGGTCCAGTGTTATATCTGTCAGTCCCACATGGATGTCTAACAGACCCTTGGAAGTCTCAAGAGGCACCAAAAAAGTGTGCCAAGTCAGACTGAAGGGAGCTCTAGATTTTTATTGAAAACAATGAGAGTTTAGGCACCAAGTACACAGACAAATTCCCACAACGACATCATCAAAATTAGGCAGCTGAACAAGGGGACGAATCTCCCCTTCCATGAGACTTTCTATGGATGGATGCTACTTCATTTGATACATGGATAGGTCTCTCACAGTAAATTCTGTGTTTTATAAATGTCATTTTAAAAGACAGTTTGTGAGACAAGAGATAAACTCAGTCTGAAAGCTTCTGAACCCAGTTTGTACGGTTGAATGTAAGCTGTGACAGGCTGTGTGCCATTGCTCCATTACTGTGTGACAGTCTCATTTCTATAGGTATATGTAGAGATAAAAGATCCATCCAATTCAATTATTACATCAGTCAAGTTAAAGGAAAAACAGCAGCTCAGTTTTTCTCTGTCATTGTGTTTCTGGAATAACTTGTTTTGCTTTTCAAAATAAAAATGTGAGGTGCATCAAGGCAGATAATGAGTATGAATTATTGATGGCATTCAAGAGTACAAGATGGTAGATTTCAGAAGTGACCAGCTCCTGCAATAGGTGTATAATGGCTTCTGCAGACTGAGCATGTAATTGTGTGTTAACACCGGGGCACTAAACAGGATGGTTGATTATAAGACTATTCTTTAGTTCTGTTTTTTTCTTCTTTTTTTTTTTTTTTTTTTTTTTTTTTTTTTAGCATCAAGACCCAGTCTCTTTGAAATACATCTGTAAATAAAGAATATTATCATCAATTCAAATAGGTTGTCTCCTCTGCTAAAAAATATTGAGACAGGTAGAAAATGGCAGAAAAGTCTACTGACAACTATTAAATAGAAAGACTCAAATTCCTGAGCCACAGATCACCAAAGGCTAGAAGAGCTACCATATATTTGCCAGTTTATACAAGAAGTTAGGTACACTTGGTTGAACTCAGGCAGACACAGGATATTTGACCCAACAGACCCATTTCCATTCATGGAAGGGGTTGTCAGGCATTGGAAAAGTCTGCCCAGGGCAGTAGTGGAGTCATCATCCGTGGAGGGGTTTGAAAGATGCATAGATGCAGTTCTTAGGGACATGGGTTAGTGACAGTGTTTGGTTAATGGCTGGACTTGATCTTGAGGATCTCTTCCAACCTATCATTCAAAAGCTTCTAGGTCCTGTGTGTGGGCAACTGAACTGAGCCCAAAGTGTTCACAAAGCCATCGAATAGCTGAGGGGTGTCTCAAGATCATCTACCCCAACCCTTCTGTACAGAGTGTGGTCATCTTGAACAGGTTGCTCATGGTCATGTCCAGTTATCATCTCAGAAGTGTCTGGTTTTGTCTTGTTTACTGTCTCCCATTAACTATTTATACACATGAATACCCATGAGCCTTCTTTTTCATACTGTTATTTCTTCACAGTATTTTCTAAAGAAAAACAAACACTTCTCAACAAAAGCAATCCAAACTAAAAACATTGATTTTCTGATTAAGAGCTGGTGCCTTTACTTTGTTCTTTTTCCTTTCCCTACCCAACCCTTGGCTCCTTTCCCTGCAAGAATTTTTCCAGAAAGGTCCTTTCAAATCACCCTTTTCCTGTCCTAGCTCTTCAAGGACTTTGTTGAAATATATTGCTTTCCTGATGGTATCTTAGGTGCCTAACCACCAAAAGCATGTAATTCTCTCAGCCTCCTTTACAAATCTCAATTTTCAAATGGCTTTACACATCAGGTAACAGGAGTTATACAAGTTGGCTTAATTAACAAGGCTCCCCCTGACAGAACAGAGTATCAGAGTCTAGTCCTCAAAATCTGTGCATTTATATTTAGTTTACACTTTATAAGACAGGGTAGGTCACAGTTTTCGGTGCTGAAATTCCAAAGCAGGCACTGGAGTTACAGAAGGGCTTAATTTGATTCTGTATTTAGATTAACAGTACTCATATAAATAGCGAATTAGAGCTGATGTCAATCTTTTATGCTAATTGCTAGTTAGACCCCATACAAAAACATGCTTTACTTGGACCACTTTTATAAGATTACTATCTATCTACTGTGGAGAGATTTATGCATTTGCTTTCCATTAGCATTAATAGGAGCTGTCCACATAAATCACTCATCACCAGTAAGAAAAGATAAAGTCCCGGTAAGTTCACAGAACACAAGCTTTCCCAATTGAAAAATCTATTAATAATAAAAAATGTACAGTATAAATATCTGACATCTGAACTGTGTAATAACACTGTGATATGAAATAAAGTGGGCCGTGAAGTGATTGCTTCAAGGGGAAGCAATGCTTGGCTATTTCCAACCTTTTTAAAAACTCATATAACTCCTCTACTATTGGTAAAAACATAAATAGAACAAATAGCTGCAGAAGGAAAAGGAGGAGCAGGAGCATAGTAATTTCAATTGTTATTTTGATTGTCCTTCATTTTTTTCTGCAAGATAGTGAGAGACCCAATAAAACACCTTGTTATACATGCAGAGAGGACAAAGATTTCTAGAAATAATACAAAAAACTGCTCTTATCTAATCTAGATGTAACTGGGCATCAGATCATTTAGGTCAAGTTAAGGTGTCCGGATGCAATGCTTGCTGCTTTGCTCCTTGTTGCTGTTCTTTATGAAATGGATGCAATTTGTCTCACTAGGCCAGGAAAACACATAGATCATTGGCCAGGACTCCCTGGTACTTGGCATTGGGCCAGCCCTGATTGTGATCTGTGTTACTGTACAAGCTGATGACATATAAAAAATAAAAGCAAAATTGTGGGGGTTTTTTATTATTATTTTCCTTTCTGGTGATGTAAATCTGCATTGATTCTAGTGAGGCTACGATAAAATAACACCGAAAAATCAAAAATAACCAAGTTTCATCCATCATGTTGTCACCGCTTAATCCTTCATGTGGCACTGGGTACTGTTTTTTAAGGAACACTATACATGGATTGCCAAAAGTCTTATCTGTGTTCCAACATACGTACATACATCTATTGCTTTGTGTTTCCTTCTGCACTTAACAGGACAAAACTGAACATTAATTAGAAGTCATTGGTCCTGCACTGCACCACTGAAAGTCACCTATTAGAAGGCAAACTTGATGCAATGTTACATTTTGCAATTAATGCCTAATCACTTAACACTAATGAAACTAGCAAAGTGAAAACATTGTGTGCATGTGTGGCACATGAGAGAGGGGAATATTTTCTCTTCATAAACCCTCATTATGTCTGAATTAAATTACTTCATGGGAATATATTTGTTTTAAAATATATTTCTTAGTTTCACAGTTAAGTGTCTAACAAAATTATTTTGGTGGTTTTTTGTTTGTTTTTTTTTTTTTTTCTAATTCATTTCTTACAGTGAACACATAATTTCGGCTTTCTAATGTCACAGTGTTCTGTGTCATTTGGCGTATTTTATTAACTTCAAAACATCCCAGATAAGTTCCTGCCATGACCCCAAGAACCTGTAGTAGACCCCGAATGTCTTCTTCAGAAAGACAAACAGCCTTAGAGAAATAAAATCTGCAGAAGCTACTGTTTCTCCTGGAAAGTTATCCTGATGGATAAGAGGAGCTATCAGATAGAAATCTGAAGTTTCAATTTATCCAGATACAACGTAACTGGATCTTATGTCTCTATCTCTTTGTTACATTAAAGAGCTTCCAGTATGGCATGTAACCTCCCAGGATTGGTAACTCTGGTTGTGCTGATACAGTTCACGAACTGATATACTATACTTCATTTTGGGTTTGGCTGAGATTTTACCACTGTCCCTGGTTATTAGGTGGAGAGAAATAATTCCTCTCTCTTAAGGAACACCGTGGCAGCCAAAGGTTAGATTGATTTTGGCTGCCACAGGGCAACATCTTTCCGGTTTATCAAATGCCTGATAAGCTTGGATTCACACTCAATACTCAGCCCCAACATCCATTGAACTTGTGTAGGAAGTTGGTTGGAAAGAAATAACCAAAAGTGATAGAGATACCTTAGAAAAACTTTGATATCTGCATGAATGGATTGGCAGGGTGGGAGTGAAAGGTTGTGCTTGGCAGGGAAATGATAGAAAGAGACAGAAAACCAGTAAAATGCTTAGATATTGTGACTTGGAATATCATACTCTGAATAAGCTGCTGTATTGTATTCCTTACATTTTTAGGTTTGTCTGAGATCCTCACAGAAGTATCACTTGTTTCTTATCTGTTCAGGAACCATAAAAAGGAAATAAAGATAGACAGGCAGACAGACAGGTGGGTGCTAAGAAAATCTTTGTGCTCTCATTTATAACACAGTACTGTAATGGGATTTATAGCACAGTGGCAGTCCACAGAGCTCTATATGTAATTTACATGTCTAAAAAAAAAAAAAAAGAAGTAAAGAAGTCATGGTGCAAATGCAAAGGACAAGTAACTATTCCTTATCTATACACAAATATATCAATGGGTTTCTGGTGATAATATTTTAATTAGGAAGCTTTATTTATTACAGATGCAGGTCATTCTGAGGATGCACAAAAGGATCCAGCAGAACAAAAATAACATAAACAATTATTAGGATGACCCTTCCAAAAACGAAGAGGCTGACAATGAAAAAGAAAGCATTGCTCCTGTGAGTGCTGAGAATAACAAGACAAAACCTTTCAAAAAAGTATAACATTGATATTTTGCATCTAAACACTTTGAAACAAGAATGTTGGGATGCTCCATAAAAAAATCAGCCAGATTCTCCAGCAAAAGCAGTGATTGCATGGATACATGTATATGTAGGCAGGCAGATGTGGTGAAAGAAGAGATGCGGTGATGGAAGAAGAAAATCAAAAAAGGACAGAAATGGCTGATTCTTTCTTTGTGACATATTTTCTCTCTCATCCTTGCATATTTGCATTAAAGTGATTGTGAATAATGTACATTTGACCAGTGCTGTCTGCGGAACTAATGCCTATTAAAGTGATGGGAAGTAGCATATGTTGTGCCTTGGGCAGAGAAAGTCCAATCACCCCCACTGTGTGCAAGTCTCCAACTAAAATGCAGGACAGCCTGGGTTTTATCCTAAATGAACCCAGCAGGGAGAAACAGGACATAGTCCCTCATTCCACATTTAAGCTTCTAAACTGAGGTTTAAAGAGTTAGATTCAGAAAAAGGGAACTGTAACATCCATCATTTAATTTATACTTGGTACTGATGTTATTTTATCTTTTACTGGTGCTACCAACGCAAAGGAAAGCGGTGAGGCAGGGGAAGTGGACATGTATTCAGTTGTTTCAAAAACTGAGATGCATTTGCTTTATTGGAAATAAAAAAAAAAAATAAAGGGGGGGGGGCAGGAGGGGAAAGAAGAAAGAAAAAAAAAAAGAAAGAAAGAAAATTAAAAAAAAAAAAGAAAGAAAAGCTCCACCACTCTTCTGTTATTCTTTCACATTTTCTGCCAGTGCACAATTTTGTCAGTAATTGCAAAACGGTTTGGGTTTGTTTGGTTTCACTTTTATGTTGTTGCACTGTACTAGAAGTGTTCTGCTATTTGAACAGTTTGTAAAGCTTTTTGAGTCATATTACATAATCTTTCCAATGACCTCCAGCATCAAGTTCAGATCTAAAGCTGTCTTTCTTCTACCTGTGTGAACTTGATAGCTGAGGCAAAAAAAAAGGCAATTACCGAACTGTATGAGAATAACAAATTCAGCTGAACTAAGGAAATAAAACTTGCCGAATTGTCATGTTTAGATCTGTATCAACGAATTTTGCTTCATTACCTTCAGCATCACAAAAAGGAGAGGGGGCAGGGAATAGAAGGGAAAGGAGGCAAAGCCTTTTTTTTTTTTTTAATATAGTATTCATAGGAGGAATTTATTTCCATGTCCAGTGAAACAAGTCTGTCTTGAATAGAACCGCATCTCTTAGTGATGTGGAAAAATATTTACTACCAATATAAATCAGGAGCGACTGTAGTGATATTAATGGATGGGCATGGGATCCCATTTATTGTGGTGTAAGTTCTGAATATCCCATGGACTTGAGACTAGTGCACAGAAGGGAGATTGAAATTTCTTCCTTTTTTCAGCATAAAGGTAAACTAAATAGATAATTTAATTTGTAGTCTTGATAGCAGATTATTAGTATGCCTTAAAGGGTAATTATTGCTTATTGAGAGTTTCAGAGTTAATACTTTCTGTTATCTCCTCATAGCATCTAAACTAAATGTTCTGATGTCAAATGGATTTGAATCCTGTATTAGAGCTACCACTGAAATTCAGATCCAGATTTGTACTCTGAAATTCAATTACATCCCAGCTTCAAAATCCAAAGAAGTATGCCAGTCATTTGCACTTCTACTCAGAGACTGCAGATAGGAAATATACTCATTTTTTTCTGTTTAGTGCTGATGTTGTTTAACTTTAAAAGGTAATGGGTAAATAGGGGGAAAAAAAAAAAGAGAGAGAGAGAGAAGGTATTGCTGAGATAGTTACAAGAAGAGCTTATTCTCATTAACAGAGCTTAAATTATGTTATTAATCTTCCATTATTTTCCTCACTGTTGCCTAGGATATCTAGTGTGGCTTTGTGGGAATTATTTTAGCTTTTATTTCCTCCTTTTTCTTATCTTCCTTGAATAACTCTTTACTACCAACAACAATAAAAGCATTATTAAATACCCAGAGAATCCAGACGAATTCCACCACAGTAAGTAACCTATATCGACACTCTGTGCCTCACCATTGCTTTAAGTCACCCTAAGCACATATGTTCTTAAAAATTGGAAGCTTCATCCAAAACCATAATGCTCTGCCCTTGGATTACCAAACTGATTTTGCTTAAGAGGAAGAGGAGAAACGGAGAATTCAAGTTCAGGAAAATCATTTAGATGACTCTTCAATTAAAAAAAACAATCAATTAAAAAAAAAAAATGAAAAGAAAGGAAGAAGATATGTGGGTACATGTGGAGGGTCATCATGCTACAATCCAGTAGAGCAGTTTGATCAGTTAAGAGTAACTGTGAGATCATAGTTATAACAAATGAATATCTTATTCAAACATCTGCCAGACTGGACAGATCATGAAAAAGTGCTGGTTTCCCCTTGAAAGGAACTGAAGCACACGCGGACCTGCCCTTGGCACTGCCTGGCCATCCCAGAGCTGTGTCTATCCCCAGTTACCTCCACTGGGCCTGATCCTGACCCCATCTCCACAGAGGTATCTGGTGCCTTGAGCAGGAAGCTGCCCCCAGCTGCCCCCCATCCTGCTTCAGAGATGGGTTTCAATTCAAGATTAAGACACCCAAATTTGATGTCTACATAGAAATGTCTAAACAGGCAGGAGGTGTTTCTGCTGCCATTCACAGTACAGATATAACCAATACAGTCAGCAGAGTCATGCCAGGATCATTTTGCCACCTGGCACAGTTCAACCAACTGCATGATTTACACTCTCCTAGCACCCAAAATGAGATGGGTAGATCCATACTCCCTATTGGGAAAACTTTGGTCTGTGCTAATTCACTTGAAGTGTCTAGTGCCACTTGTGATTATGTAGGATATACCATCCAAAGAGTTCAAGTCTCTTTTATGTCCTGTGTCATATCTAATAACCTGACTTGGGTGTCTGAGATACTTGGTAGTATCCATCACCCTAACAGAACTATGGAACCAGGTGATTCAGTCAAGCCTGTTTTGGAATTTTAGCCATCTAGACATGAACACTTACATTTTGGTATATTGATCAGAAAGGGAATCCTGTGATAGAATTCTTGAGCTCACCACTGCCTCCACCATCTCAAGAAGATGAGGGCAAAAAGCTGATCCCTCACAGGTCCCTCAGTCAGGTATTGTTAATATTGTATTAACTGGGTTTGAGACAGAGTTGAGTAGTTCCTGATGATATACAATCTACAATCATGAGTTCCTGATGCAGCTGGTAGGAGTAAACTCAAGTTGAAGTCTTTGCTGTAGTGATCAATTCAGAACTGTGAAAGTTTATTTCCTTTTACTACGTTGTGAGTACAACCTGACCCTTCAGAGTTACTAACAGCCTGAATCAACCCACCATTATATTAAATGTAAATGCTGTAGCCAGGTTAGAGACCCACAAGAGACAATTTGTATATGTCCATCTCTTTCTCTGTCCCCATGCTTATTCTCACAGGAAACAATATCTTAACATGTTCCCATTCATTTTGTGTGGGCTCCAAAATTAGTAGGAATCAAGGAGAAAAGTCCAGAACCAAAGGTGCATGAAATCCAAATAATACAAGGCATCAGCTGTGTTCCCACATAGAGGACAGCCATTCTTCCCCTGCAGTAGTGAGTGCTCAAATTGGACACAGACTGTGGCTACTTCAGACCAACAAGGTACTGTTGATCTCAATGTAGTTTAAAACCTTGATTCAGGTCATTAAAGACATAGCATTGAAGATGGTTCTAGTCACTGCAAAAGCCAAGAGACAGCAGGTTTCATGGGTTCTAAGTCGTTCTAACTAAAGGCCAGTTGTCCCTCACAAAGATAGATCAGTTCCTACTGGCCTGTGCCATGTCTGAGTCTAACCTTGATGTATTAAGTGGTTTCATTCCCTAGTTTATTTGGACTGGTTCTTTGCAGTCTGTATTTTTATATACTTACCCTTTATTAGCTCAATTCTCATAGTTACTGCTCTATTTTCAATAGTGTATTTTAACTACTGCCCAGGCACCAGAGTTCAAGCATGAGATACTCTGTGCACACTTTTTAGTGTACATCTTTAGTGTACATCTTCCATTTTTTTACACGTTCTGAGATGTGTTTGTTACTGTTTTCATTGTGTTTCCATCATGTTTGTGTTTTTCCCTCATTTTGCAATCTTTATTATTCTCAGTTAAGAAACTGAAATGGAAAAGAAAAAAAAAAAAAAAGAGAGACTAATAGATGTGACTTACAATCTTAAATAAATAATTTTTGAGACAATAAGAAATCCTTACAGTTCTCCATTTTGACTTTACATATGCATCTAAATGCTATGTGACTAACATGACCATTTATGATAGCCTTCCCCAGACCTATCAAGCAATGTAATGATGATGACAAAAGGATTAAACCAAGATGATGAGTTATGTACCAAAGCTAGCTTGAAATTTCAAATCCAAGTTCAAACATACGGAAAATAAGTTTTTGAAACACTAAATTTACAGACATTAGGTGTTGCAACCCCATTCACTATTGCAAAAACTATTTTTCAAAGACATAGCACAATTGGAGGAAACCTCAGAGATGTGTTAAGTGATTAAATTCTTGCTCTTTTTGAAGTCAATGAGACTTTTGTCATTAGCTTCAGTTGTGACACAGTTTCTATCAGTTGTGACACTGATATGTTTTTGAAGAAAGGTATCTATTCTGTGGCAAACTATGAGCTGACAGAGCTCATGGTTTGGCTTTATGCTAGAAGGCAGTTCTGTGCAGTGGTAGCTCTTTTAACCTATGGGAATATTGTACCTCACCGCTAAAAATCTTCACAACAAAATTAAGGAGACAGTATAAATAGATTCAGTGATGCTACTAGGTCAGTCAAAAAGTAGCTCCCTCTTTCAAAGATGGCTGGACAGTATGACATGTCTGTACATCTTGCTTTTTTGGTCCTTTTTTATTGCTCATCTCAAAACACATATATTTCTCCTGTGAGCAGATATGTTTAGCAAAGAAATTACAAGCAGCTACCACCGAGCACAGCTGTTCATTGTCATCATTGATAGCAACGAGCATAATCAGTCCAAAACAAGATCACTCCTCTAAGGGGAAAGTATATTTAGCTATCTTTCAAAATCCTCAGCCTGATATCCTTGATAGTTCAGTAACTCACTGTTTTGCCAGTGGGGCTGATAGAAGTTTCTTTGTTGTGATGGATGCATTTGCCATTACTCACCATACCGGTTCTCCCCTCCCCTCCAGCTGTTTTACTGTGGTACAATATCCAAAACCCATGAATCTTGCAGTATCCTAGCAGCCCAGTCTGTAACATTCCAGTCTGACAAAATTAGAGCTAATAATTCAAACAAACTAAAACACCAAATGGGAAGGAGTCAAAGAGGACATTTTATTAGAGGCATCGACTGTTGGGAAACCTGAAAGATAAATGGTGATCCAGTAATCATCCTTGTCAAATCAGAAAGTGCCAATGTATTGATTGCATCTTTATAATTGAATTAATTACAGTTGTATCTCCTTAGATATTTAACTTATAGCTAGATTTTAGGACTTATTTTCTTGCCTAAAAGATGTTTTGTTTCAAGGCCCTCAGAAGTTTGTTCCATTTGTTTGTTGTTTTTTGCCTTTTTTCAATAAGATTACATGTTTTGCAAAAGAATGCTGACCTGGAAAATTAATCTCTGCTTATCCATGTGAACAGATACAACCTCTCTGCAAATTTCCAGTCTGCCTGCTCCTTCTGAGATGTTTCAGTGAACCACAGATAGAAGAAAAAGAGCTTTGCATCTGTTTCATTAGAATCAGAATGACAATATATTCCATGATGTGAGGGAGTCTCTAATGACTGCATTTGTGATGTACCTGTTGGTAAGCAAAGAACTGCACTGGGAAAGCCAACTTAGTCCACGTGATCCAGCAGGTGGTCACAGCTTGCTATTCAATAAGATGTTTTCTCTTTCTATGATGTTATGACAACATCACTTATGTATCTTGTTCTTATTTTAAACTAATGTATTTTCTACTTTTATCTTTGAAGGTGTCCTCATAATTAATCTGGAGTAAATGAGATGAAATCTGATATTGGATCACAATGGTTGGTACATCAGAGCAATCATTAAGTCAAACACTGTTAGGCTTCTTAAGCTAATTTTTGTTTCAATGATGTAAAAAAACCACTTGAAGAAGAAAACAAAAATATGTAATTCCTTCATGATGAAAGGGGTGGGTCTTTTTCAGGTGTATGTGATACTGACTATTTTTACTCATACAGGATCAGGTCTTTTTGTGTTGTTGTTTTTGTTGGGGTTTTTTTGTTTTGTTTTGTTTTGGTTTTTTTTAGGTAAAATTGTTTCTGGTGTTTGATTTCAGGTCCACAGTGAAACACAAAAAGTTAAAGAGAACATGCATTTTTAATTGCCAGGTTCAGCTGTGAAGACCGTCTTCCCATGTGGTTCTACATCAGCAAAGAGAGTCACATTATCAAACCATCCCAAAACACTACTTGACTCCACATTCCCTCATCTGAGATTCATTCGCAGCTTCTTTCACCTGAAGTATATTTACATCTCTTGGAGGTTGAGTCCAGTTAGACTGCAATATTGACAGTTTCTCCATGTGCAGAAATCGTACTTGATCTTAGCCCTATGCAGTAATAGCGCAGAAACCATGAGGTCTAAATCGAGAAACATTCCTTCCCCCCCAGCATAAATGCAGGACAATCCTGTTTGCTGGCAGAGGAAAAGAATTATAATTTGAAGGATGCACGCGAAGAAACTACAGTCATGAAGTTTGATAGCAGGGGGAACGGAGGTTGAAAAAAGTGTGCATTATTCATAGTCTCTACTTGCAAAACCTCACCAAGGCACATATCTCTGCTTCCTGATCACTGTCTATGAAAAAGGCACATACAAACTGTTTCATCACTAAAGCCAGGCACACAGTACCCTGTGGTCCTTGCATCAGGACATAGTGTGCAACAGAAATTAAATGAAGACCCTTCTTGGATGTGTTGAATATATATCTATGGCTTGCATTAGAAAAGCATATTGTGTGTTTTCAAGAAATAGTGAGGCAGACACTTCTGAATCCAAATCTTCACAATAACACCTCCATCACTTTCATCAATCTCTTAATACCTCTTTTTTTTTCTTTCTTTTCTATAATATGGTATAACTTTTACAATAATAATAATTACCTCATAAGAAAAATATGAAGCTTAATTAAATAAAGTCCGATTATCAGAAACTCAGAGCATGTGCAGGGCCTGTTTGCTGTAGCTTTTCTGCTCTTAAGCTTTTCTACAGATCATGCCTGGGCTGTACTAGAAGTGATATGAGTCATCTGTATCAAAAGAAATATGACTCATTCAAGGCAGAGCCATCCAAGACCACAAATGAGGCACTATTTTGATAATGAGAGATTTATAGAGGAGTCACAGGGAGAAGTAACTCCTGTTTCTTTTAACCTAGCCCCCATTCTAGGCCCCTACACAATCTCCTTAAAAATGTACATAATCTTCATTCGAACATCTTGACCGAAAAGGACTAGCCAGCAATTCATAGCAGATATAAAGCAGATGAGCTTCAGCCATTTTTACACCTAAACTCAAACCAGACTTCATCAAGTTCCTCTAATGTTCTTCTACTGCCGGTTGCAAGCTGGGACTGGAATTGGAAATGCCAAAGCGTCCCAAAGACAGGCGGCATTTGTGATGGGATGAGAAGCAGATGTTGAAGAAATTTCTGAAGGCATGATCTTCTCATCGAAATATCAGACCTTTTTTGCACAATCCATGTCCAAGATTTCAACAAGCAGGTGTCTCCAGCCTCCACTCAAAAAAACCTCTGTTGAAAATGTGCCTTGTGTCATAACCAACAGCTCCAGGCATTTGAAGTATCCTGAAGCATCTCACAGGTATCATGACCAATATATAAGTCACTAACTCAGTTCCTCAGTGTATTAATAAATTGATTCCACCAGCTCAACTGCAGATAGATTAAATGAGACCCATAGTTTAAAGTACTGGTACTCAGCTTTTTTTTTTTTTAATCATGAGCCTTTCATTAGTCACCTTTCATATGAGGGCCTACACCAATATTAAAGTCTTGGAAAAAAAAAATCAAGGTGCCTCAAGACAGTGGGAGATGTAGCTTTCAAGAAAAGTCAATGGGCTTTTGCAGTCCTCTGAAAATCCCATCATTCATTCCGAGTATAATCTCTGACCGCAGTACTTTGCTATCCCACTGGATTTTAGTATGATTTAATTGATGCTCAGCAGCTTTGAAAAGTTCTTCAGACAGCAGGGAGAAAGAAAGGTAGTAATTATAATATCAGTGGAGTCAAGAAGGGACCAAGACCCAACCCTCTCATGTATCGCTGCCTTTCTTTGTGATCTTAAATAGGATGTGAGTCCTGAATCCTTAATATACTTTAATTTCCAGATGATTTAAGCGTTTTATGGCTATCAGCAACATCTAGTTGCGAAGACAACTACACTGAAGATTGTCCAGCTTCTGTGGTAAGAAGTCATACATAACTATTTCAAATCAAACATAGTCGAATAGAGAAATCCTTTGTATTGTATTGGACCCATATGTGGCATTCATCTTACCTGAGTGTGTTTAAAATCTTGGTGACTTAGGTCATACCAACATGCTTAAAGGCATAGTGATCACCTGCAGTAATAACTCCACATTCCCTAAGAGAGAAAAATAGGCACTTCCAGGGAGTCTTTCATCTCAGCTGTGTCAAATTCTTAGTTTAGGCCTCTTTATCTCAGAGATTACTTGTGTTCTCCACTGCGTACAAAGGGAATCCAAAACAATCTCCTTGGATTTAATCTTCTAACTTGTAGACACCCAAACTCCACCTTAAAAAAGCACTGAAGCATAATTTAACACTTTTAACTCTAATCAGAAAGCTGGATGCAAACATCTTCCGGTAGAATATTTACAATAAGATTTGTTGATTAAAAACTACTCTTCTTTAGGAAAAAAAATACGATTTTAAGAACAAATGCATTACATTTTACATATTATGAGTCTGCAAGGAGCTAACAGAACATAGCATTCTGACTAAGGAGGTTTTTTTAAGTGCAATCAAATCAAATGGATATTAAATGAGGGTACTGTAAACACATTCATAAAAAATTATTTCTTTTTACGTGTGCATTATCTTTATTATTGCTATATACCTGAGTATTAGCATTTTTGCCTCTAACTCTTACAAAATCTCAGAGTGCTTTACAGTGATTAATTAATTAATTACAGCTCAAGCTCATTCTCTTGGATAGAAAACTACCCGATGGATTCCCTGAGGCACAGAGTCCCTTATGGTTAGAGAACAAGTGGGTGGAAAAATATCTTTTTGCCTCCTGCTTTACCCCCAAGAAGACACATAGTGCACCACAAGGGTCAGGATACAGTTTTTTGTCCCAACCCATTTGACCAGTAACATGTGGATATGTAAGGCTGCATGGCATCATGGCCACTGATGGAAGGGTTCACAAAATAAAGAGTAGCTTTGCACTCCACAAAGTACATGGTTTTAAAATAAATAGATGCTCCACTCCCATTTATTAAAGCTGAAAGAAATCTGGAGACAAACTATTTAATTTCTTTAAGAACTGGGGATTTCTCAATATATGTGAGGTGTTTATATTTCTGAAGCACACACGAAGCTCATATTACTATATATTAATACTTATTAATAATGGTACAAGTCACACTTAAGTCTGTGTTAGGCACCCATCATCCAGCTTCTGTGTTTAGGTTCAGTGCAAAAGAGATAGGAACCTCCAGACACTGATTCATTCAGTCCTAAAACAGGTTGATGGTTGATTAACCAGGACTAGGTGTCTAACCTATAGACAACCAACCTGAAGTGAGCTTAATCCCTTCATAAACAGTCAGCTACTGCTATAATGCAAGTCTCACTCAAATTAAATTAGTCTCTTCTAGTACCAAGTTGACCAGACCACTTGTTTCAAGCCCAAATAAACATCTCCAGTAACAACCAAAACCAAACATGAGAATTACCAACATAAATGCTCATTTTTATGAAAAAATAAATCCCTGTTTTCTAAGGCTGTTTGGCTTAAATCAAACACCCAGCTAACCTTTGAACCAGCATTGGGAAGTTTCCATTCCAATGAGAGCTTTAGGAATGCATGCCAACAACCTACACTCTATCCCCAGTTGGCAGGAGGTTGGCAGGGATACAAAAAAACATGTTAACAATGATGCTTTTTTTCTATATATACAGTAAACCTAATGTGTATCAACACACTTGTTTAAACAGCTTTTTGAATCTGACTCACAATCTTCATGAATACATAAAAAGTTCCAGATGTTAAAATGTCCCAGGACATGCATTTTAACCAACTTTGTTCTGCATTTGTAGCCTGACATGCGAAGGGGGCATATTGATTAGAATTACTGGCATATTTACTGCATCAGTTTTCCTGCTTCCTACTGAGTGATATTTGCCATGGAATGACTAGTCATTGTGCTTTTTATTCCTAGCATAGTGCTCTTGGGATCCTGGATGTTTTGGAAATGCCCTTTTCATCAGTAGCTGGAGAGTTGAAAAAGAAAGAAAGAAAAGGGGATAAAAAAGGCAGTCTGAGACTTCACAGGTGCAATAAGTGAGAGGCTGAAGTGAGGAAGAGAAGGGAGGAAGAGAGAAAAGCTCTTTCCCCTTCTCTACCATTACACACAGATCAGGTAATGATCAGGTAACGCACAGGTCTGTGCTAAGCTGCACTTCACCATCAGCATGTCAATTGGAAAATCCTCCACACTGGTGCAAAGTCACTGTTTACTTTACCTCTTACCCGTTATTAAATTTAAGATTCAGAATCCCCTGTAGCCATTTGCTTTTATTAACAGTGAGCATGTGTGCACCGCCAGAAAACCCAAGGCCTGGGAGGAACAGACTGCAGAATGCTGCAGCTTCAGAGAAAGCCCGTTAGAAGCAAGGTATCCTGGACGATTTGCATGGGAATTATCATAAAGGCTCAGTGGAGCTTAAAAAACAGATTTGGTGACTGTTTCTGGTCTTGCTTGTGTTGCTGTTATACCAGTGCCACTTTGCTGATATCAGTTTAGCTACTTTTGAATACAAATACATAAAGCTTAGGTGCATTTTTCTGAAGTGCCCTCATTATTCTGTTTTTAAACATGATTAAGCACTTCAGGTCCATAAGGGCTTCGTAGATCCTGTGCTGCTCTGCACTTAGATCCAAATCTTAGAACCTTATACAGATCATTTACTACAAACACCCCAAAGAGGCATCACAAAAAGCAGCAGGTACTCACTCGGCAGGGTGATCCAGACGATATTTAGGTTACCCGGCAAGGCAGCAGGCACCATCAGGACTGATAAAGAGCTCTCCAGGGACTATGTGCGTGTTTTATGCTATGACTTTTCAGTGCACAGCGCGTACATGGTGACAGGAGCAGAAGTCTTCCATCCCAGTGCACAAACCAGCTTTTTTTCCCTTTTGTTCCTCTGGCCCAATAAATTTTGTATTCCTCCCTGCAGAACTGCCTGTGCCTGGTGGTAGGAGCAGAAGATAAGTCCCTAGTTCCTTCTTTTTCCTCCTTCACATCAAATCTCAGGTTATATAATAGTTCTTTAGGTTGAAAATACCCTCTGGGCAGGGGGATCAAAGTCTTCTTCAGGGTCATGATGTTGTAGCTAAATGGGAGTGCCATAAGACTTACTCTGGCAGAGTTAGGAGCAGTCTGTGTAAGTCCAGTTTTCGAGGACCTGACACCATGAGTAAGACAGGTAGTTAAGTCGACAGCAACACACACAACTCTGGGTATTATTTAGAGAAAAATGAGAGGTGGGCCGTAGATAACTAGTAGGAGCTACACAAACTTGGCTACATTGTTGCATGCACAGGATTTTTCAGGGTCAGGAGTGGTACAAAGTAACCTACATTTGATCTCTCAATTTGAGTTTCAGTATTATCAGATGAAACGTAAATGTAAGTGTGAGCTGACACCCTCTCTATGCTCCAGTGTCAGTGTCAGCAACTTCCCATAGTGGGATGTTTAACGTTTGCAGAGCCCATATGTACCTGCATGCTGGAAACAACACTGAAGTGCCTTAACCTCTAGCTAAATCCCACCTCTCTTTACCTCTGAATGATACTTTATATATCTGCATGCTTGGTTTCATCTGTTAGTGGACTGTAGGCAGTGCCTAAGTGTAGGCATAGGATTTAAGTATGGTGGTGGGAATGGGACCTCATGCATCATGAATTTGGCTAATGGTGACAGATAAAGGACAGATGAAGGAGAATAGTGTAGCAATGTAATTAATGCAAAAATACTGGAGGTGTACAAAAGCTTGAGTAGTTCAAAGCCCTTGGCTTTCTAATATTTAGATTAGCAATCTAAGATAATGCACCTCAAACACTAAAGCAATTATTTGGATTGGAGCTGTTAACCTGGAAGCACAAGAAGAGTGAAGTCACCTCACCTAACGTTACCCATCAGAAACCTAGACATCTGTCTACACTATTACATCAATTCCTCTTCGAGTCAGTGAAGACAGATGCAAATCTCTAGAAATGCCCTAATCCATCCTAATATAAGTGAGATAAACCACTCTCTGGAGGATTGTGTTTGCTTCTATTGACTATTGAGAGATGATCAACAGCTTAGACAACTAGCTTGGATTAGGTACCTACTGCCTAGACATTTAACATTACATGAGACTAATCTACCCACCAGATACTTGGTATCTTTTTAGAAATCTCATGAGTTTTGTTGCAGTAATAAATACTGCTTTTTCATATTTATGCTTCCTAGAAGTAAGTTTTGATTTGCTAGTATACTTCTTTTTCTTCAACAATGATTCATTGTCATTTTCCTCCCCCTCTGCTTAAACACGTGTATTTATGTGTTAATATATGCGTATATATCGTATACATATAAACAAATCTATCTGTATCTGTAATGTAGCGCACATGCTTTTTATGGCACTTGGTTGTGTTCCGTTTCTTATTAACAGAAAATGGGGAAATCTTATAAAGTCAAAGTTTCTGCATCTGAATTCTAGGCACAGCATACTTTTTGTGTTAGCTGTTGACCATGGGGAACTTCTGGAACTTAAAAGTCTAACCAAATTATTATTAATTTCACATGCTTAGGGGTTATTTTAAAACCACAGTCTCCCAGGTGCTGTAGTTACCTTGTCCTGGGATACTTAAGTCATGTTAACCTTTGAACCTGTCTCATCTTTTCTTCCAAACTTAATCAGTTGGGGCTTCTAAAGTTCACACTTAAAATTAACCTCTTGACTGTTGAGTCTTATAAATGTCCTAATCTATAGCCTGTGGTCTGACCTACAGTCAGTGACTGTCAGGTGCACAGCTGAAATAATCAGCTTTTTTCAGCATTTGAAACCAGAAGAAGGGAAAAAACAAAACAAAACAAAACAATGCATATATAGTCTGTATATATCCTAATAATATCAGATGGGCTTATTTGCAGGAAAATAAATTACCAGATAAATAGCTTGCTTGGATACTAAACAGATTAGCCCTTCATACCATTTAAAGGAAGAAAACTGCTTTGTAACAGGAAAATTATTTTTAGATCTCTTATCTCACCTGGTGCATTTCCCTTCCATTCTACTGATAATTTCAACATACTTTTTATGAAGAGCAATTCCAGACCCCATTATTGTTCCAAGCTCTGACATTCACATAGGAAATGAAAAACTGCTCTAACCTTCCTTCCTGCTCATAAAGTCCTGGAAGAGGTGGATAAGACCACAGAATCTTTTGACTTAGGGTACATTTTTTTCTGTATTTGCATAAATCCCCCAGGCAGGCAGGAAGAGACAATATTTCAAACCCAATCCCAAATATTTCATTTGGAGCGGTTATCTCATAATTACAGAGCTACTGCCAATTAGCAAAAAGAGAAACCTGTAGAATAATTTTCTGCTGTTAGACATGGAGGAAGGGATGGGGCTGATGGGCTTTAACATATATTGTATATAGATAACGAACTAAAACGGGCAGTCCCATAGAGTGACCAATGATTTATTTGCGTGGAAGGTATACATACCCTATACACATCAATTAAAACACCTTTTCCTCATGAAGATGTTTTCTGTTGTGGGACAATCATTACTGCCATAGTGATTTAATAGAACAATGCAGTCTTATAGGAAATCAGAGGCACAGATTTTATTCACCCACCAAAAATACACTGAGAATTTAGAGATAATATAATTATCTTTGGCAGCAGATTAGTGTCCACATGCAGAACTTCCCTGGAAGCCTAAGGGCTGTGGGGAAAAAAAGCCTTTCTTTTAACATCACCTGAAACACAGCGTCTGCAGTGGCAGACACCCCCAATGTCATGTGGCTCCAGAAGACAGTGAGATAAAGAAGTTTATCTTTGGGCCATCTACAGCTCCTGCTGTGCCCCTCAATTCAAGAAGGACAGGGAACTGCTGGAGAGAGTCCAGCGCAGGGCAACAAAGATGATCAAGGGAGTGGAGCATCTCTCTTATGAGAAAAGGCTGAGGGAGCTGGGTCTCTTTAGCTTGGAGAAGAGGAGACTGAGGGGTGACCTCATTAATGTTTACAAATATATAAAGGGTGAGTGTCACGAGGATGGAGCCAGGCTCTCCTTGGTGACAACCAATGATAGGACAAGGGGTAATGGATTCAAACTGGAACACAAGAGGTTCCACGTAAATTTGAGAATAAACTTCTTCTCAGTGAGGGTAACAGAACACTGGAACAGGCTGCCCAGGGGGGTTGTGGAGTCTCCTATTCTGGAGACATTCAAAACCCACCTGGACGCCTCCCTGTGTAACCTCATCTGGGTGTTCCTGCTCCGGTGGGAGGATTGGACTAGATGATCTTTCGAGGTCCCTTCCAATCACTAACATTCTGTCATTCTGTGATTTTGTGAGAACCTTCCTCTTAAAACATCTCAGACTCCCCACTCCCTTACCAGCAGATTGAAGTTCATGATTTAAGGCCATCACTACCTCATGTCTTATTCTTGAAGGTTTCTAAAACACTTATTTACTCAGATGAGCACACAAGCTACTTGGGTTTGTAGAACTGGTAAGAACACTGGCTGCTCGGGTCTTTTGCAGATGAACACATGAGGCCAAGGTGAGGAGAGGATGGAGCAAAACTGAAGAGCTCTTACACCTTTGAGATATATTTACCATTCGTGAACCAGACAAGTCCTGCAATATCTATGTAAATAAAGAAACCCTATGGCATTTTTTGCAAGCAAATGAGGCCAGAATTCCCTTTGGAAAAATGATTACTGGCCTTTTGGCCAAACAAAAATGTAAAGGATTACCTCACCCAATATAAAAGGTCCATTCATCACATCTCAGGCTCAGGGATGATGAAGGCACCTCTCAAAGCAGGGCTATGTCTACAGCAGGTTACAAGTAGAGCTGCCATAAGCATGGGATGTTTCTTATCCTATGTATCTTGCTAATGGTCCCAGTACAGACTCCTTATAGACCACTTATACCATATGTATGCAAAGCACATGGGATCTAACTTTGCATGGAGATTCAGTGTCAGAAGGATGAGTAAACATAATGTTCGATGTCACCTCATGGCCAATGCAAATGAACAATAGAAATTATCAGATGTTACAGTACGAGATCCTTCTTAATGTAGAAATACCATGTCACCAGTGCCTGACAGTCAAATCACTTACGTCCCAGTCCCAGAATGCTTGAAATGAGCTGGTTCTCTGGATATGGTTGGATAAGAGATGAGGGAACTCTGTAGTTTTTTGGATACTGAACAGTGTATAATTAAGTAGGTTCATTCCTGCAATGGACTGAGGATGTTGAAGACTATGTGCAAGACAAATTTGATGACTGCAAATACGTCAAAGCAGGAAGAATGAAAGACTCCTGCCCTTTAGCCCTCCCTAACTGAAAGATGTCCACCTGTGAGTGTTTCCAGCCCAACCTACAGTGATGAGGTTTCTGCTGATTAATTCATCGACCCTATGTGGTTATAACCAGAACTTGACTGGATTACTTCCAAAAAAAAGTCCTGGTTTTCCATATATATTCTACAATGAAAGTTATTCACACATGGGGATAATAAAATTACATCTTTGAAAGAGATCCTATGACACACTGATTTTGGTCCACCCCAAACGACAAAGTTGGGTCCTCCTCTATGAAAATTTAAGTAACATACTGTGCTGCTTCAAGAGGGCAGCAATGTGAATCAATTACTTCACAGTGGACAGGACTGAAGAAATTAAGGCCAGGCCCTATTCCTACAGAAATCAATTAGAATTTTGCTACTGACTGAAATGAAAGCTGAATCAGACTTCATAACTACTTTTCTGAGTACTTTAATAGCCAACTCTGTGTTTTTATTATGTCTGTGTTTAAACAGCTTATTCATTTAACAACATCCTTTCTCCTTCCTTTATACTCCAAATAAACAGAAATTGTTGAGCTGATGCCTAAAAAGGAAAAAAAAAAAAAAGTAAGTATTTGCTACAGTATCAACTAAAAAATAGGATTCACCTCTGGCTCTGCATTTGTTAGGGATAAATTAGATCCAGTAATTTTTATTGTGCTCATTATAAAACAGACCACACACCAGCTTCTCCTAGAAATGTTTAATTTGGGCTTTAAAAACATTTGCATGATTCCTAGGACCACCTTAGGATGTACAGAGGGTGTCTACTGAAAAGGCTCACTCCTGATCTGTTCAAAAAAATACAATTACTGGTACAATTACGAAGAATTGGGTACTGGAAGCATTGTGTACTGACACCAGAAGGTGTGATATTGGCTGGTTTTTTGCATCGAAGTCACCCAAATGAAGAATAATCTGCCCCATATGGATACTGATATGACTAGATTGTGCCATTTGGGCTTGGTGCCAAGCAAGCAGGGACTCATAACTCCAAGCTGTCTGCTGTGAAGGATGGACTTATAACTCCTTATGCTATAAATATCATTTGAGTTTCCTACTGGTTTTTGGTCTTTTTTTTAATGATGTCCAGAAAAGATCACCAGAAGGGACACAACCTGACATACTTTTCTTCTTTCATGTGAAGCTTTTCTAATGTCTTTTCCACATCTCCAAGCAAAATGACAGTCGGCTAAATGCCATCTTGTGGATTTTTTAAATAATCTACAAAAGCAAAGAGAAAATAAAGTGGAGGAAAGAAAAAAAAATATGGAAGAGCGATGAAAAAGAGGAAATTAAGATATAGAATAATATAATTAACAAACAGGGAGAATATTAGGAAATTACTAGGATGGCCTATAATTATTTTTTTTTATATTGCATTTCAAGTTAGTACAAGAAATGGAGGAATCAAGACAGAAAGGCAAAGAAATTCTTATGACTGATGTTATGACTCCTTTTTCTTAGATCCAACCACACTCAACCTCTTTCTTGTGCACCGCTTCATGTTATTCTGCTACCTGGGAGAGCAATGAATTTGTTTATGTTAGAAAACAAGACAAATAGGTGTTGTTATATACAAATGCTAAATGCTGTTGTTATCATGTGAAAACTGCTGCTCCGTCAATCTTACAAGATAGAAAAGGAACCTGGTATGGCTCTGGGTATTCAAGTATTCAAGAAGAGACTGGACAACACTCTCAGACACATGGTGTAAACTGTGGGGTTGTCCTGTGCAGGAGCAGGAGTTGGACTCGATAATCCTTGTGGGTCCCTTCCAACTAAGGGCATTCTATGATTCTATGGGGACATAGGCTGAGCGGTCAGGCTGATGTCACACGTGTTGTGTAGGTGTTTAAGGATTCTGCCAAAGCAGGGACTATAAATATCACGTGTGGTTTCAAACCATGGGTCATGGCCAGCCTGTGGAAAATTTGCTCATGTTTCAGCCTGCGGGTTAACCAGGGAGATTTGAAGGAAGGAAGGAATCCTGACCCTGTTTCTAGTGCAGCTGCCAAAAACTCTTGCTGCAGTTTACACCTCTGGACACCATGGGGAAAAAACACCTCACAAATTTTCAGCTGGTGAGTACATCAAGAAGGCCTCTCCCTGTCTCACTGCCACCATTCACACCCAGAGTTATGGTCTCTAACAATCCTTCACATGGCATGAGAAAGGCCCGGACAGTTCATCTCATTTCCCCATAAAAAGAAAGAGCAGGAGAAACTTTGCAGTTTATGGACACAATAATCTCATTAAAGCTTCACCGTGGCTTCCAGAAGTTTTAATAACCAGCTGGTTAATCACAATAATACGTCTCCCCCTTTCACTTTATGGAAAGATCCTGCAGTCAGGAAATATAAAACTCTCAACACGTTGACCACAGCAAGGATTACAGCCTCATGCAATGACACTTTTCCAACTGTAGATCTTGTGTGCTGCACAAACCTCAAACAACCTCATAAACAGGTTTGAAGCAGACCTAACGCCAGGCTTGCCAAGGAGAACATCAAGAGTGATTCTGTTAATGAGGTCTGGCTGCAGCTGAAACACCTCTCCTAAGTGTGTTATTTTTAATCAAGTCATTTCCAACAGGAACCTTTATAGAAGTGTGCAGTGATTCATTCCTTAAAATTTATACTTGAAGCCCCAGTCTTGGGCCACTGATGTCACTGAAAGGTTTAGCAGTGACAGGTGGGTGTTGAATCAGACACCATAGACTTGATGCTCAGTGAGAGGCATCCCAGGCCAGGCTGGACGGGGCTCTGAGCAACCTGATCTGGACGAAAATGTCCCTGCTTGTGGCAGGGGATTGGACTAGATGAGCTTTGAAGGTCCCTTCCCACCCAAACTATTCTATGATTCTATGACTCAATACCCACAGATCAGACTAGAATCTGTGTCCTCAGACTCTCATACCTGAAAGAGAAGGCTGGAAGCACTATCCAAGAGTTCATGTCTACATCAGGTAACGAATCAGAGAACTATCCTGATTCCACCATCCTGACCTGAGCTGATGTGCCACCTGCCTGAGGCTCACAAGTGGGGTGTACCTAACCACCCCAAGTGTCCCAGTCCCACACGTGTGCTCTGACCTGAGCAGGGTGGGTGAATAACAAGTGGTGTCACAGTTCATGCCTACTTTTATTCAAAGCTGAAGTAAGAGCTGCTTTTGCCCAAGAAGAAGGTGACTAGGATCAGTGTCCTGCTCCTCTTGAAATATTTCGGGCCCCTGTATCTGTATCCCAAAAAAATCCCTTAAACCACCAGGTCACTTTTGGAAAAAAAAAGAAAAGAAAGAATCTCACTCCCTCATGCTGTGATTAAGCCACTGTAAAACCAGAAGTGAGGAAACAAAAGGGAAGATAATTTCCATTTGGATAGCTATTTTGCATCATGGACCTGCTGCTATATTACAAATTGTGGCGAGTGTTGAATGTGGAGGCTACATTCAAAGATCCTCTGCTATCAGTAGAAAATATGTATTCCTCCCATCAAAGCATACAAAAGAAACCAGAGGAAGACCAAGCAGCTAAGAAGGTGTCAGAGCAAAGTGGATGTGATGAACACATCTGTGACCTTAAAGATATTGTGAAAGTTGAACTGATGTTTTACCCTTTAAGCCACGGACACTGAATCCTCCTAGGTCAAACTGAGGAAATCTCCCCTACATGCTGCAAGTTAAATCCACTTATGCAAAGAAACACAAGACAAGGAAGGAGGAAAGTCTGAAGTAGCAATGAGATTTCTGGGAAAGTGCAATTCTTTATAACTCAGAGGGCTTCTTAGCATAAAGTAAGCAGTAACAGTCATCTTTTTACCATTTATCTGTACCTAATTTAGCAGATGTGGCTTCTTAGTTCATTAACTCATACCATCTCCTGTGAGTCTTCTGGGTCCCTGTCAAGTCCACTGAGAAACAAAAATGTACAGATGATGTTCATCCAGCCTATGTAGATATTCATGTCAGGATAGAATCACGCAGCTGCTGGAAGAAGCTCTATCTGTACAGAGGCAACTTCTGCAACTTAAACAGGTGCCTACCTTACGGACAAGTAAAATCTAGTGAGATTAACTTCAGTTCTTTAGTAAACAACCAGAATATCCCTCTTTATCCCAGTTTATGTATATTTTCAAAACGAGACAAAGCAGCTGTTCCAGTAAATCTGAGAAAACACTGTGTTTTTTCTTTTTTCCCCTGCCATGTCTATACTCACTGAGCCTCGTTGTTCCTCTAAAGGTTTTCTACTCCTGGAAATTTACTATTTCTGGATAATGAGTCCCTAGTAGTTGTTTAATTAAAGCCCCCATGTAGCCAATTTTATTCCAGAATTCTGGAATAGCTATTCTGGTAAATTCTGAACTGTCAAGAAGCCCTAAGGCATGTGAAGAGAAGTGTGTGCCTGTCTCAATGAGAAGCTGTTAAAAGGAAGGTGAAAATAATAGGAAACTTGCGTACATTGGTAAATGGCGATGAGAATGTTGCTGGTAGCATCATTTTCAATCATTCTGGCACACAAACAACTAGAGCTGCACAACTAGTTTAGAGGGGGGCAAAAAAGAATTAATTCAACTTCTTTTTAGATTCACACATGATGTTAAAGGTTACAATTTATTCATTATTTGAATTCACATTCCAAATAATTTATCTGAGGCATCTTGGTCTCAATTCTACGAGCTGTTCATTGTATATGTTTGATATATGAAAATCAAGCTGGCCTAATTAGTTTTGATTAGATGCATAGTTTATGATGTGTTAGCTCTTTGCCTTGATTGGATTAATTTAGTTCTTAGAAACATGTGTTACATGTGAAAAAGTGTTTGAAAAATACCTCTGCCACAAATATCCTCTAACAGTTATTGGAAATTCCTCATTTGTACAAAATTTCCTGCAGTAAACTTATAAGCTAAAGTGTATATATATATATATATATATAAAATAATGCACTGGGAGCACAAGCACGGGAAAAAATATGTATAGTATTTTATGTGAGCAAATAGTCAATGTTTTGTAGACTAGCCCAGCACTATTCACTATTGGGTTCGTTAATTACATCCACTGATTTTGCAGTCCTTGTTCCTGGTACTTATTCATGCATGTTCAGCTACAGTAAAGTCAATGAGATTGTTTGTGACTTTGAGCACACCCGTGGAAGGGTTGTCCCAGCTAACACTGCAGTTTACAAAACCCAGGCTGCATTTTGATTACAATCCCCATGCTTCACCTTTCCCACCCCTCGCTCCAGAAATGGGATTTCAGCCCATTTCTTGAGGTCCTACTGCTGCCACCCTGGTTTCTGAGAGTCCTTGGATCACACACCAGCTCTGTCGCATCCACGTTCACCTTCAGCTTCAATCACAGCCTCTTCCCTCCACTAACATGAACTCACTCAGACACTTTCACATTTGGTTATATACCCAGTTTCTGGCACTCACATTCGTTTATGTTCAGCATGCTACACCCACACTTAATTACAATCACACCCTCACACTCCCCATTCAGTTACACCACCAGTGCTGCCCACCTCCCCCCACACTCAATTATAATCACATGTGATTAAACCTGCAATTCTGCACCTACAGTATAATCCTTCACTGGCATTCGCATCCACTTATGCTCAACAGCCTTCACTGGGATGCACGTCTGCTCGTCACATTCATGCATGCATGGAAACACCAGATTTCTTCTTTCATCCTGACAGCAGGGTGTTTTTTAGTTTTCCTTTCAGCAACAAAAGAGCACCCACTTTTTACCAAGGAAGAGACAGACCTGCAGTTCCTGTGGAATGTTGCCTTCCCAGGAAATCACCTTGAATCTTTATTTTATACCTCCTGAAGAATATATGCTGCGGTTGCTTTATTTTAGTACGTAATGGGAATGAAAGTCAAGGTGCCATTTCATAAAATGCTGGGCACTTCAAACAAAAGACAGTTCCTACCCTAAAGAGATGAGGGCTGTATCTATCTTTCAGCTGGAGAAAGGGATGGAGTTTCTTATGTAGGAATGTGAAGGTCACCAACTCAATCCCCTGTTGCATCTATGGAAATGTTATAAAAGCAAATTACTGATGTTCCCTAACACATGGCCAACCATTCACCGCTGTGGTGACTGGATGCCCAAGCAGTTTGCCATTGTTTGAGACTGTGTGTGCAGTCCCTTCTGCATGACTTCGTGGCCATCTTTTGCATTTTGGTAATGATGACATGCAGGTGAAATCCTTCTTCTCCTAAATTCAGCAAAAAGGTTATTTCAGTGATCATGGACCTTGCCCTTAGACCCATCAGGTCTTCCTAGTGATAAGACCCACCTGAGAGGTGTGTGAAGACCACACAAAAATACTAACAAGAAATGAGGGCTGTTGTGGGACTGTTTTCACTGGATAGATTTCATTCCAGCAACACCAACCGTAGTCACCCATGTGCACCCACATGCACAGATACCTTATTATTTTTTCCAGTGTTTAAAACCCATAGCCAGTCTGAATCAGACTTAAGAAGAAGCTTGTATAATCTGGAGTGGTTTCTAAAGCAGGTTTTGGTTTAGAAAGATAAGATAAAGCTCTGACTAAGAAGCCAAATTTCCAGTTGCATATTCCTTACAGAGACTTGGGTTATTTTTTTAATCAAGACATTAAAATCCCAATGAAATTCACACTGGTTGTTATGGAAGTAAAAGCAGAGGTGGGGGGGGAGAGAAAAAAGAGAAAAAAAAAGTAAAAAAACACACCTAAAAAAAATAAAAAACACCCTTCAGAATGAAACAGAGCCTATGGATAAGTGCCTGCCACCTCAATAGGATACACATGGCCTGTTCAAAAATACCTTAACAGGGAGCCAGGCCACAAATTAAGGAAAAAAAAAAAAGAAAAGAAAAAAGAAAAAGACATGGTTTGGGGTTGAATTGGTCACTTTTGAATTAAATAAACAATTGATCCAAATCAAATAACTCTAAATCATTTAGGGTGTCTTTGTTGATCCTAACCAGAACTAATATGTGTAGATAAGCTGTGCTTGGTCTTATAATTATCATTCCCTGCACGGCTACCACCCATCAGAAATCTCACTTCTGTGTATCTCAGGGAGGCAGGGGAGAAGATGAGCGAGAATATAGGAAGGGACATAAACAGGAGGAACAATCTCTTTTCGTTGTCTGTCTTAAGCAGTGTCTAAGTCTGAACAGACACAAGTGGCAAAGCCAGGGAGGACAAGTCTCAGTGTTATGGGGGTGGCATCCTCAGCATCGTGCCCAACATTACGTACAAGGAGGACTGAAATACCATGACTGCCCCTACCATAACTCCTGGCAAAGTTGACAGAAGGGGGTTAAAAAAACTAAGAAGGACAAAACACATCCTGTCATTTGTTCACAGAAAGATTGAAAAGCAAATATTTGCCACAACCTGATGACATGAAAGATGCTGTTTCTAACATAAATTATAACGCAATATAAAGAAATCAGAGGGTATTTCACAACAGCAGTTTTCAAAATCAACAAAGAACAAAAGGGCAACAGAGAAATAATGTTTTGACCAAAAGACAGGAAAAAGTCTCCCATTTGAAGAGGATGAGATTAGGGTTAGGCTGCTGTGAACACTCCTGGTTCACTCATGTGATTATTGTAGCTACAGGTGATAAGTTACTTTGCTGTTCTTGGATGATTTTTATAAGTCAGAGACCTTTGGTCAACATTTTTCAAAGCTCCTGTGGACTGCTTGCTCCTCATTCTTTTCAGAACCCCATATTTTAGCTGCCTTAGAGAAGAAAACCTTTCTTCAAAAGGAATGCTAAATGTTACTACTTGATAGGACGGTCTTGTGTGCCCCACAAAAACGAAAGCATTTTGGCAAATGTAATTCGATCCTGATGTGACTGAAATAACACTGTGAGTTTCTGCTTATATAAGGGAAGGATTAGGGCAAAAAAAAATCAAAGATCTGGGTTCAGAAGAGTGAAAAACATGATGATGAAAATAAGGATTACTATTAGATAATTTGCTACTAATATGAAAAATAAAAAAAATAAATGGTGTCACTGTCTAGGACATGTATTCTTCTCTTCAGCAGATGATCAGTCAGTGCCTGGAGATGAAGGTAGTGTCAAAATACAAAAAATGCCTTCAGAATAGTAGTTTTCTGGAGACTTGATGGACTAGTCCCAGCGCTGAGGGTCCTTCAGGATCTCAGTAGAGTTTCTATGGCACCATTGGCATCCCAGTGCTTAGTTAACCTTCTCTTGTGAGCATTTTTGTGGATTTGCACCCAAAATGATCCAGATTGGAAGATTGTAGTTGGCTAATTTCCTATGGAGTAAAGGAGAAAAAGCAAGGAGAGCAACCTGTTCTACTGTTAAAATCAAAATTATAGTCAGGATGGAGCAGAGAGAAAGTTTGCAGTTTAAAGGTCTCAGCTAAGATTTTGGGTTTATACCTCTCAAACGGCTTGTGGGGAAATAGTAATAATGACAACAATAAACACAGGAGCAATGAAAATGTGGGATCCCAATGCCTGTGCCCACAGTGAGAATAAAAAATGCAAAGCCTGGGCCACCTCGCCTTTAATTTCCTAACTGCTGTTTTGTAAGGCTGTGTCATGCTTCTCAGTTCAAACACGCTTTGGCTCTTTATTATTCATGGGCCTTTTTCTCAGTCAGTGGTGTTGAATAATAAAACAGCCCAGGATCAAATGGGCCAATTCTCCACGCCTGACACCAACTGCTACTGTTCGCTGGGCTCTGCCAAGCGTTGCCTCTGATAATGAGTGGGATTTGGTTAAACAGTAAATTAATGAATAATGAAATATCCAGGTTGATCAGTTAGAGAGCACGCTTGCTTTGCCCCCGGCCAAACGCCCGGGGCAGAAATTACTCTCAAACGGCACTTGCCTGTGTGCTGGGCTGGATAACTATTTTACAGCCTATTGCTTGACAGGATGTTGGGAAGGGGGCGAGGGAAGCGGGGAGGTCGGGGGAAGCAAAGCGAGCAGAGCGATCCCCTTATCACCCCTCACGAAGGGGAGAAGGGGCCGGTTTGGGGCCGTGCAGACCCCACTAGAAGCGGGGAGGGTTGCGAAGGTAAAGGAGCTCGGTATGAGGCTGGGGGAAGGATGAGCTCCCTCCTAGACCTTCCTCTCTCCCAACTTTAGCAGGGGATTACCTTGACCTTGGCTATCACTGGGGTTAACCCGACTTTTCTTTCCCCTTCCACCCCCGCATCAAGCTGTCAGTTCTTGCTTTGTATCAGCCTTGTCCGAGTGTGTTTCTGAGCGGAGTCCACCCCTCCTGGCAGGGGTTGTAGCCCCAGACTGCAGAAAAGAGCCTCCCGGAGCAGTGTGTCAGGTGTTTTTGGCAAATAAAAGAGAATGTGAAAGGCTGCCTGCACGGGGTTGGGGCAACCGCATATAAACAGGGGGAGATGGAGAAAGCATTGCAGCAAGGAAAAAAACAGCCCTGTAGCCTTCATTTTCTGCACCGGGAGAGATAAGTAGCTGTAAAATATTTCCCGCGGGTCTGTAGCACAAGTCCATAGATACACACAAACACACACGCACGATTTCTACAGCTAGATGAGGGGGAAAAGCCCTTCTTGACTTTTCACATTCACGCTCCAAAATTGCACAGCGCCCCAGCCCCATCTGTGTGTTTTGGGGCACGGGCTTTGCTCCACAGTGGCGAGAAAACCGCTATAATTATCACCTTTTATCCAGTAGGGAAATTCTCTGTAACTAATTCTCCCTACTTTTTTTTTCTTTCTTTATCCTTTTAATGATTATTCTTTCTAAACTTTCTAAACAAGCCCAAACTTCCTAAGCCAAGCCAGAGCAAGGAGACGGGGTAGAACAGGAAAAAAAAAAGAGAGGGCGGAGGAAAAAAAAATGCTGGTTCCAAACTGCGACTTTACAGGTCGGGGCTGAGTTACTTTCTCTCGTCTCATGTCACTCCTAAGTTAAAGTTTAAAGAAACCTTTGAAGCGTGGTGAAGAAGGAGGACCCTGCTACGCCTCGGCCGTCGCCCCCGTTCTCCCCCGGCAGCTGCCGGGTGCAAGGAAAAGCTCCAGGCTCCGGCTGCAATGGCAAAGACCCAGGAAAGTGAGACTGGAGGGGTTTAAATGGTCGTCTCCTTGATTTTCTCAGCTTTCTTCACTCACCTGTCTGCAGAGTGTTCTGTGACCGTAAGGATGAGTAGCGGATGAACAGGCTCTCTGAAGCAGGTTAAAGCCGGTGTTTATTTTACTCGTCAAACAAAAGCATCTCCCGCATTCACTGCCGGATGTTAATATTAAAATGCAGAACTTTTCGTTTTGAAATACTTCGTCTCCTTCCTTTCAATTTTAAATAGATCTCTTAATCCAGCCTATCTGCGTGAAAAGCATTTATCCAAAAATGCTTTCTAGCCCCATTTGCAGTTCTTACACCACCATCTCTTCCCATTGTTACCAGTTATTGTACTGTGATTTTCCATACGGAGCTGGAAACAGGCTCCCTTTCTTTCCCAGCTAAAACAGGATCTACTCTGTACTGAAACTGTATAGAGGAGACCGGGACTTACTGTCGCCCCAATCGTTTCTCACAGCTTTTGGGAGGAACTGCTACTGCAACTTCTGGGGTTTTTTTTTGCTTTGCAGGCAACAGCAGTTTTCAGCTAAGTCACTGGGAGTTTTTCAGGAGCGAAGACTATCGGGTGATGCTCTGTGCACCAAGAGCGAGATAAACTATTGTTAATGCTGGTTTCATGGGGCAAAAGATCCTCCCTGGTGCTTTAATGTATTTTTACAAAGAAATGTCCACAAGCACTTCATTCACCTTGGCGTCTTAAAGCGAATAAAACTCTGGCTACAATTGCAACTGTACCCAAAGCTCTTTGTAAATCTCAACACGCACTAATTTCTGTTTTGAAGGAAATGTTCCTCCTCACATGTTGTCAGAAGGTGACGGGTATTTCGAGCACGCCGCTGTTTATTTATTTAATAGCACTAATAATCACCGGCACAGCACCTCCCCACACCGGGGAACCCGGGAGGTCACACTGCACCGGGTAGCGCTCAGGATCCTGCTTGTCTTTGCTTTAAAAACACATTGCCAAGTGTTAAACATTCTTTTTTTTTTTTCTTTTGAATTTTTATTTGGTTGGTTTTGGGGTTGGTTTTGTTTGGTTGGGGTTTTTTTGTGGGGCTTGTGGTTTTGTCTTCTATTTTTTTTTTTTTTGGCTATGGGGATTTTTCCATTTGCCCCGTCCGGGGCAGATCCGGGGCAGGGGAGGGGACTAAAAGGATTATTGTCTCTAGATATTCGGGTGAGAAATGCACATGCATACACACACACACACTCCTTTAATTTCAGGGTTGTTTGGAGGAAGCTCCAAAGTAATTGCGGTGATTTCGCAATTGCGTGAGATTCTGGGTTTTTTCCTAGCTCCGTATTAGAGAGAAGGTATAAAAACACTCTTAACTCGTAAATCCCCGGAGATTTCCTTGTTCCCCGCGACCACAAAGCGTCCACAGGCAGAGGAACGACTTGCTGGAAGGGAAATCAGGGCAGCGCTTTCCTAGGGCCGTGAGGTGCGGGGAAATCAGAGCCCTGGTCCGTGGAGGGAGGAAAGACCCTTTGCACAGGCTGGAGTCTATGGCAAGGGTTTAATTCCGAAGGCAAATAGGGGGAACGTATTTTTTCCACCTCCCTTAACTCATAAACGTCAGTAGTGGTGCGCGAATGGGACCGGCTCTGCACGACAAAGCGGAGCTACACGCAGTTGTGACACGATGTGTAACACGATGTCCTGGTACAACTGTGCACTTACACAGACACAGGTCCAGCTGCGAGGGAAAAAAAATACGTGTGGATGCCTGTTTACGAGAGAGACAAAAAAAAAAAAAAGCAAAGGAATTCAGTAAATATATTGGTACTGGGGGTTATTTAAGACATTTGACTAGTTCCATCATAGGGACACCAGATGTTATTTATGAGGTCTCGTATAAATGTGGGCCATACCATGCAGGTGGGAAGGGAAAAGAGGAAAAAAAAACGGCAAAAGGAAGAAAGACAAGAAAGGAGTTCACCCCAAAGGGATGAAAGACAAAAATGATGTTTATGACTATATAAATCAAGGTGAAGTTTTGTAATGGAAACTAGAACTACCTAGAGCTTTAAAAAGAGACTGAGGCAAGAAAGGAGAGACGGAGAGAAGGTCCCCGCTGGTGATGACTGGGAAAGCAGATTATAACATCAGACTGGTGGGGAGGGGAAGTTTTGATGAGCTGTATTAGTGCTGCTATACATTTATTTTTAACCTTAGCTGGGGAGGAGAAGCTAGGAGATGAAAAAAGACCGGGAGGTAAGGGAGAGAGAAGAGAGAAAGAGAGAGAGGGAAGAGAGAAGAGAGAAAGAGAGAAAGTAGAGGAGAAAGAATGAGAGAGAAAGGGAAAAGGAGAGAGAGAAAGTGAGATAGAAATAAAGAAGGAGAGGAAAATAGGGAAAGAGAGGGAGAAAGAAAGAGTGAGAAAGGGAGGAAGAGAGGGAGGAAGGGAGGGAAGGAAGGGAGGGAGGAAGGGAGGGAGGAAGGGAGGAAGAGAGGGAGGAAGGGAGGAAGGGAGGAAGGAAGGAAGGGAGGAAGGAAGGAAGGAAGGGAGGAAGGAAGGGAGGAAGGAAGGAAGGGAGGAAGGAAGGGAGGAAGGAAGGAAGGGAGGGAGGAAGGGAGGGAGGGAGGAAGGGAGGAAGGGAGGGAGGAAGGGAGGGAGGAAGGGAGGGAGGAAGGGAGGGAGGAAGGGAGGGAGGGAGGAAGGGAGGGAGGGAGGAAGGAAGGAAGGAAGGGAGGAAGGAAGGAAGGAAGGGAGGAAGGAAGGAAGGGAGGAAGGAAGGGAGGAAGGAAGGAAGGGAGGAAGGGAGGAAGGGAGGAAGGGAGGAAGGGAGGAAGGAAGGAAGGGAGGAAGGGAGGAAGGGAGGAAGGAAGGGAGGAAGGGAGGAAGGGAGGAAGGAAGGGAGGAAGGAAGGGAGGAAGGAAGGGAGGAAGGGAGGAAGGAAGGGAGGAAGGGAGGAAGGAAGGGAGGAAGGAAGGGAGGAAGGAAGGAAGGAAGGAAGGAAGGAAGGAAGGAAGGAAGGAAGGAAGGAAGGAGAGAAAGTGAAAGAGAAAGAGAAAAAGAGAGGAAGAGAGAGAGAAAGAAAGAAAGAGAGAGGGAGAAAGAGAGGAAGAGAGGAAGGAAGAGAGAAAGGAATTGAGGGAGGAAGAGAGGAAGGGAGGACAAGAAAGAATTTGATCTTGTCTTGTTGAAGACCATTGGGAAAATCCAGTGGAACAGAGATCAACAGGAATATTCCTTCTCTGCTGACACCAGACCCGCGGTGTCCCAGCGCCTCCAGCACCGCCGGCTCCAAAACGGGCGAAACGGGGGCAGAACCCGGCCCGGGGAGGCAAGGCGCACCGGCAGCCTCCCGGAGCAGCTCACTGTACTTTATCGTAAATATATACGTATACGTGGTTTGAATTTGCGACCTCGACACTGTCGCCGGGAACCTCGGAAACTCGGGGTGAGCCTTTCCTCGTCTCGTTGGGTCCCATTTTAAAGGGACCTCCCGGTTTCCACAAGCGGCTGTTTCTGCTGAGTTATAAAGAGCTTTCCTTGGTGCATTTTTTTTAATCCCCTATTTACATAACTGTTGCACAGTTCTTGGGCAACAGAGGAACTTCCTGATTGCCTCGTCCCCCAAACAACCCTCCCAGACTCCTCTGGGAACTGCGAGAGCTGTTTTGAAAAGCTTCATGTAAAACATATGCTTTACTAAAAATAATACCATCGGTGCGATTTAAACAAAAGAAAACAAACTACAAAAGCATGGCATGCAGCCTGGCTTTTGGAAATCTGCTCCAGTGTCGCTGGTCTTCCCATTTCTCTCTGCCCACTGGCATCCTTCACCCCACACCTGCCCACAGGGGCTGGGGAGGTTTGGGGTGTCCCTACTCATCGCCCTGCGAACCCCCGGTGAAAAGGAGGAAAAGGGGGGGTTGAGTGGGATTCCCTTTTCTCTTTTGCCCGCAGCTCCGCTGCTCCCCCCACCTCTTTTTTCCCCTGCCCGGATCCCTGGCGCTGCTGTGTCCCCGTCGTCCCTCCTCCCCCGACCCGCTGCCTCCATCCCGGGTCCCCCAAACTTGCTCTGGGCGATTTTGCCATCACACCGAGGCGAGAAAGTAGGTCACGGCTGAGTCCAAGCCTGGCTGAAGCCGAGGCAGCCGAGCCTCGAAAGCTTCCCCATAAAACAGACTTTGGGGTCGTCATTTGCAATGTTTTTTGTTGTTTTTTTTTTTCTTTCTTTTTTTTTTATTATTACGATGATGATGATGATTTATTTTGGACACCTCAGGCGATCAGCTGAGTCGGCTCCTGTAGTCCAAGCTGGAAGGAGAGGGAGAAGGGAGGTAGTTTGGGAGGTGGAGTTGGACATGGATTTATTTTTTGCTATTCCCCCACCCCACACCCCTCGAGATAAATATTAAATTGCAAAAGCCGATCCGCCGCCTGTTATGGCTCCTGTATCTCTCCATCTGCCCTCTTAAACTACCACTCTCTCTAAAAACCAACAGATAAAACCCAGCCCAGACAAATCTTCAGAGCCGGTATTTAACTACAACAGGTCACCGCAGTAAAAGCGATGCTTTAAACTGGTTTCCACCCTCGGGGCTCCCCGTTTGAGCACACGTTTGTGTTTGTTTTCAGGGTGACTGTGCGGGAGGGTTGAATTGACGGTCCTTTCCAGCCTCTGACTTAACAGGTAAAATAAATAAATAAAAAGGTGCTTTTCATGATATGGTGCTTTCCATGATAATACCTAAAAAACCAAACCAAAACAAAAAAAGTCCTGACAGCCTCCTCTTTCACTCAAGCACAGGGTAAAACCCGAGTCACTCTGGAGTGGCTCCGGGTTAGCCCTGGAGATCCGGATTTCCCCTTGTCTCTTCTTAATGAGTGTCGGTTACAAACCGAAATAAAACTGACTTGGGAATGGAGGGGAGGAAGGGTGGAGGTGGAGGAAGAAGTTGTTTTGGTTCGAATATTTCCTTTTGCTAATTAGTGGTGCTGCAACTGGAGACCTAAAGGTAGAAAATAATCCCGCGATGTGGATACGATCACTCCCGATCCGTATATAAGAGTATCTATATACATATACACACTCACATCCACGTATACATAAATGAAACATACAGTAACAATAACACAGCAGTGGGGGGAAAATAGATTCCTGATATTGAAGGCTTACATAACATTTTCTTTTAATGGCTAGTACTTCGAAAAGGAAAAGAAGATTTACTCCTAATTCAGCTGGTAAAAGCAAAATGAAACGAAAGCTCACGTTAACATGACATGAGGTTTATTATAGGTCTGCTTAGAATGAAGAGGTAAGAGTGTTAAAAATATGGACACTTTTGAATCAGACAGAAATAAAATACCAACATTTCTGAGAAGCAATATTTATTGTCTTTTTTTTTTTTCTTTTTTTAATGTAGAGACATGTCCTGAATTTCCCCAAAGCCTAGACTGGGAAAATAAAGACTTCCTGGTGTTATAAGTAAATCCGTCTGCAGAACCGAAGCAGCACCAACATTCAAAAAAACTGAAGAGGAAAATACAACAAAACACAACAATCTCTTTTTTTTTTATTCTTATTCTTATTATTTATGTAAATCAGGTCATCACTGGACAAGAAACCAATTTCTACCCATTACCATAACAGCTTGTCTATAAAGAACAGAAAAGATTCAGATAGGATACTATCTATTCAAGCGGGATTTTTTTTTGTCGGTTTTGTTTTTTTCTTTTTTGTTTGCTTTTTTTTCCTTTTTTTTTTCTTTTTTTTTTTACTTCTTGTTTTTAAATTCCCTCACCCATTCACAGAGGTATAGATTCACAGATAAATAACCCAAAAACTACTTGCTCGCCATATTTACACATTCCCGTTAAATTAAGCATAAATAAATATATACAAACTCAATACTGAATGCCTCTCCGCATTTCTTCTCAGGAAGAGTCAATAAACTGATATTTCTCACTGCATGGTCAGATTTTCAAGAGGAGGAGGTGAAAGGGATGGTTTGGGGTATAAAAGGAGACTTTCTCTTGTTTTCTTTTCTTCCATCTTTCAAGTTTTTCATTAGCTTTTTCAGAGCTTTGCATTTGGGATTGTTTTTTGCTTTATTCCTCGCTGGCACACAATATTTTGTTTCTCACGAATTATTCAAACGCTTGCCAGTGTGTTTGGGGATATTTTCTTTTACTTTTTTTTTTTTTTTTCCCTTTCTATAAGAAAATATACTATTTGTAAAAAGCCTACGGTCTCTCTTACATAGGGAAGCCGGAGGGGAGGGGTGAGTTTGGCTGGATCGATCTGGCAATGCCTACTGCAGCTGAAACGAGCACCATATTCTCTGAGAAACATATTAAAACAAAGCCGAATAGGTCTGCGTGATAAACCGGTCAGAAAGAGATGAGCAGGGGAAGGGAATAAACCCTCTGGGCACAGCTAAAGGTCTTAAAACCATCCTCCCTCTCCCCTCCCACCCAGCCCCAAATGCAAATTTGGGGATTTTGGGGGAGGTTGGTCTCGGATGCAAAGGGACTTGAAACAGCTTCTCACAGAGAATTTCTATTAGGTGAGACAAGACACGACCCGATTTTAAAGAAATCATCGGGTTGTAAAAGGATTCCCATAAAATTGGCTTCTTGTTTCCTTCACACCTTGTGTGAACAACAACCAGGGGAAAAAATTTTACAAAGTCAGGGAGCATACGAAAACAAACAATTTGCCCATGGAAAATAAAGAGTTGTTATTAAAAAAGAAGAGAGAGAGAGAGACTAAGAATGAAATTAAATTTACAGCAACCCACCTGTTTGTTTTGAAAACAAACTTTTCACGGTCTCTCCTCCAACTTTTCCCTTGAGTTAAAAAGCAAAGCTGCCGTGTTAATCCTTTATTGATTTATGATCCCGAGGAAACGAAATCTTTGAATAACTCGATTATCAGATAAGCATCTGAGGTGCATCGCCAACACAACTAGTTGGGTTGGGAAAGTACAGGGGAGCAGGGAAATGCCTTCCAGGGGGAGACTGAGTTTAGTTTTGGGGGGATTTCAGTCCTCATCATTGATAGGAGCCACTGATAAATGAACATTTCTCTCTGGGACCAGTACTAGGCTGGGAGAAAAACAGAGATGGGTATGCTCCTGTGTCGTGTTTCAATCAGAAAACTGGTGGATTTTGTCTCCCTGCTTCGGAGAGCAAACAAGGAGCTTCCCACCAAAATCAATGGGAATTTTACATTTGCCTTTATTTTGCCTGAGCAAAGCATAGCCTGGCTTATGTCTGCCTATTCCAAGAAGAAGGCACGAGGAGTAGATTCAAATTTGCCAGGAGTTGCCAACTGAAATTCTTCACTCAACCTTCTCAAGGTTTAGGTCCTGGTCCAGGTGACTAAACCTGTGCCTAAGGGAGATATCAGCAGCTGGATCAGGCCCTCACACGTGTGTGCATGTGCACATGTGTGTGCAGGTCTTTCCCCAAGAAGATGCAAGAGGTCCTCCTCATTAACCAACAGTGGTGGTGTCGTGCTGTCTTCTGCAGTTAAAAGGAGCATCCCCAATGTCCCTCCAAAGACAAGGAAGGACCATTTCCAACATCCCACCAAAGCCTTCAGCTGGAAGCTCTGGGATGACAAGGATCAGGTTCCTATGTCCCTATGTGTGTAGGAGGGGAGGTGGAAGACTGTGAGTTTATTTGGGGTCTGCCTACACAGGGCTGGATCATGGAGGAGGGTTGGACCCATGGGCTCATCACAAAGGCTATTTGCAGAGGGTGGGCAAAGCAACACGTTTGTGCTCAGCTCCAACAAACAGAATAATCTCATCAGGAGATAAGCTTTCAGGTGGTGCCATTCATTCCTCCCCAGACACACACACATGCAGCCCTTCCATCAGTGCTGGGACATGCCCTACAATGGAGCTTGAATTGTCCTTCTCCAGGTCCTACTGAAATTGTAGACAACTGGCAAACGGTGGGCTTTGGAGGACCAGTGGGAGGCTGCTCTTCAGTCTGGGGGTCCTCAGCCTACTGATGTGGAATTCGTGAGATCTACATCACCCAGGGATCCACATTTCCTCTGGTGACATCCACAGGGGCATGTCAATCACCAAATCCACTGCCAGGGTCAAAGAGCACCTCCAACTCACCCCAGCAGCCCATGGAGAAGGCTGTCTGCCTCAGTTTCCCCCTTTTCTCACATGACATTCCCCACAATACTGTGCCCCAGAAGAACCAAAGGTACTTGAATGAGGAGCAGCTCCAAAGGGGTCAGTGCTCCTTGGGGTTGGGTGATTCCTGAATTTCTATTGGCACACACATTTCCCACTCACAAGTAGGAAACAAGAACCAAGACCTTCACTTGCTGCACAAAGATTTGAAAAGCAGAGCAGGCTCTCAGCTGTAGCCATTTCTCAGACAGCTAATGACACTAACGGTGACAATCAAGGGGCTCATTTGCTTTTTTCAAGAGAATTTTGTCAGGGGAATATGTAGTGTACTGCTGAATTATCTCTCCCTCACTGTCCACTTCGGAAGGTATAGAGAAACTAAAACAAGGCTAAAGCTTCTCTTTTTTTTGCTCTCTCTCTCCATCATTCTGGCTTCAGGTGTGCCCACTTGGGTGGGTGGGATTGCTGAAGCTTTAACAGGGATCCCAGAGGAGGCCTGAGCCCAATGGAGTTTTGCCAGTGACTCGCGGAGATTTACCCACACCCAGTAACTCTTCTGACATAAACAAAAATATGTGCTAGTGCATGAACTCTGCCCCACTGAGAAACATAGACAATTACCCAATACAGCAGAATCCAACTAGGAATTCACATCCTTACACTTCAGCATTATTTATACAATAGAAGACAAAGAAATGCATGTTAAAAAAAAAAAAAAAGAAAAAAAAAAAAGAGGAAAGAAATCAGACTCCCCCTGCACCCCCCCAAATCATATGCATAAGACATCCTGTCACACACCAAACCACCAAGCAAAGCATTAAGTTAAGAAGGATTCTCCCCCCTACATTGACTTGTTCTAAAGCAAGAGTCACAAGACAGGTCTTTTTTTTAAAAAAAAGCTTCCTAAGAGAAACAGATTTCCTCAGACTGAGCTTAGAAATCAGGATATTCCCTGGCAAGCCCTCCCCACTCCCATCACGAGGAGCCAGCTCACATGGCAACTCTTTCCTCCCTGGGTACAAAACCCTAGTGCCAAGCAAATGCCATAACATTCAACACAGCTCTTATTTTCTTTGCAGCATTACACCTCAGTTTCAACTTATATTTTTTTATCTCATTCAAATTATTCCCTTTGAGCTTCTTTAAAGAAGTGCACCTACAGAATTCGGAAACAACTGGCTTTGATTTGAAAAAGAAAAAAAAAAGTATCAGAATATCAGAATTGTGGATTTTTTTTCTCTGTACCTGATATATTGTGTAGGGATCTCTAGTCCTCTTTGAAGAAGCTCATAAGCCAAGCGGGCAAAGCTTTAGGAAACAGAAGAAAATAAAATAGTGCATACTCCTGAGAAAGAATTACATACTCATATCACTCATTTTTTGTTGCTGTTAACAGTTCTGTAAAAATGGGGGAAGATATCTCTCACACACACTGGTCAAGGAAATTAAGGACTGAAACATTGGCATAGTTAGGAATATAAAACTCCCTAGAGAAAAAGAGGAGATCTCAGAAAATTAAGAAATCAGGTAGCACTGACATTTTACCAGACCCTACTTTGAAATTTCGCAACCCATTATAGACAAGGTATTTTACCGTCAAAGGCAAGTACTAAATTACAAAGGTATGTTTGCATGCATAAATATGTGTGGCTATGCACACATACTAAATATATATGTATATATTTATATACATACATATATATACAAACATACACAGGATGCACACGCACCCCAACAAGTTATGTATGTGCATACGCATATACACACACATAAGCACACACGCACCCATACACGCCTGTAAACGCTGGAAATCTAAACAGAGAGTCTGTCTAGACCAGGAAAAACAAAAAAAAAGTTCTTAAAAAGTACAGTCAGTTAATTCAACTGAGCTACAGTGACTTGAAACTTGCCGTCTAATGGCATTAACGTGAGATGCTGCCATGAACGCAGCACTGAACTGGCTAGTGTTGGTGACTTCGGCTCCTTTCCTAGTCTAGACAGAGCCAGGGTGGTGAGATGAGGTGGGAAGAGTTGCGAGGGGGAATGATGTGATGGGGTTGCTCAGAAAGGAACGCTCTGGAAGATCGTTTTAGCTAGAGGAGTGGAGACAGGACATCATTCAAAAAAAAAACCAAGAAAAAAAGCAAGACAGACCGTGCAGCTCAATAAATCAAAGCACTGACACCAAAAATGTTTCTCCGATTTCTTCCAATAAGTTATTCATTTCTTTCTTTTATTATTATTATTAATTATTATTATTATATTCCCCTCCCGCCATCCCCCCAATCATTATTTAAAAAATGTGAAAGAACAGAAGCGGGAAAAAAATCCTGGTGGTTGTCTTCCAATATTCCTGGCAAGAGACTCTTAACCACTGATCTTGCGCCATTGTGCTCCTCTGATCTTAAATTATTGTCTTTCTTTTATTATTATTTTTATTAATATTATTATTTTGTCCTACCTAATAGAATTCTTCCAAAGCCCAATCCAATATTTTTAAAGCTAAAATTAAGACGGTTTTGTTTTAAAAGATTATCTCTCTCTTTTCTCCTTTTATTTAACTTTTCTTTTTTTTTTTTTTCCCCTCTCTCTCTCTCTCTCTTTCTCTCATTTTCTGTGTTTCTCTTCCTTGTCTCCAGTTTTACTACCTGGTCCTTCGCCAGATGTGTGCCTGTTAGCAGTGTTGTTGTTCAAGAACATCTTGTCCATGCCTTTGAGAGCTTCAGTCAGGTAGTTTTGAAGGGCTGTGAGGGCAGCACAGATAGCGGGGGCCCCAAAGCCGTGAGTGATGAGGCTGAAGTGAGTCAAGCAGCTCTGAATGCCCGGTTCCAAAATAGGGGTGGGCCGGCTGTTTCCAATGGGCGTCCTGTCCTGGGCCAAGAGATCTGTAAATTCTTTACAAAGTTGCCTGCACAGAAGAAATAAAGGCAAAGAGAGCACAAGAGAGAGAGAAAAGCAGTGGTTAGGCTCATCCCACACTTCTCCAAAACAACCAAGGCTGAAGAAAGAGGTAAATTCAAGTCAAAGGTGATCTCAAGCCCCAGAATGGGACCTTTTTCATAGACAGTTTGGAAGGAACCTTCAAAACTCATCTAGTTCAAGCCCCCTACAATAAGAAGGGACATCTTTAGCTAGATCAGGTTTTCCACCTTCCCTTCCTCCAGCAGTGCTTGGGAACTGACCATGGCAAGCCAGCAGCTCCCTGCTCAGGATGATGTTCTTCAGGAGAGAGGTTTCTGCAATTGCAGGATAACAACAGGTCTGGAGATTGAAATCTCTCCAGCAGCCACAAGAATGTCCATTGTCCCTGCTCATTGCAGGGGGGTTGGACTAAATGACCTTTGAAGGTCTCTTCCAACCCAAATTATTCTATGATTCTGAAGCACTATGAAAACCCAGCCCTGCTTCGTGGCTCTAGAAATAACAAAGGTTGAAAGGGAGATGGTTCACATGGTGTGAATTTTAGGTTGTCCTATGTAAGGACAGGAGTTTGACTCAATGATCCTTGTGGGTCCCTTCCAACTCAGGACATTCTATGATTTTATGAGATGTTCCATGGGTCTGTTAGCTGCCCATCTTCCTGGAGGCTTGATCCTGGCTCAAAGCAGCTCCCA
This sequence comes from Patagioenas fasciata, assembly GCF_037038585.1. Taxonomy (NCBI): domain Eukaryota; kingdom Metazoa; phylum Chordata; class Aves; order Columbiformes; family Columbidae; genus Patagioenas; species Patagioenas fasciata. The sequence goes on along the minus strand of NC_092522.1, from coordinate 121,112,186 downwards.
CCAATGCTGTTACTGGAGGAAAGCACAACCGTGTGCTGAGAACTACTGGGTGACACAGAGACAGGGTGCAGGGAAGGGCCAAAATGGAGCATCCTCTGAGATTGCTCAGACTGAGCCACCTTATTGAGAAAGATCACAACTTTGGGACTCCATGCTGGCTTATTCATTGCATGAGGAGCAAAGCAAGCACCTCCTATTTTATTTTGGGGAGTGACATCCCAATTAACACATCAGAGTTGACCTCTGGCTCTTGTTTGTTTGCCCGCACCTTTGAAAACTCAGATTTCATTTTTATAATTAATTCCCTCACCACCACTTTCTTTTGCATTGCTCTGGTCCAAAAGGCCTTCAAGTCAACGGGTGCCTGAGCAACGTACAAACCCTGAGGGCTGGTGGGGTTCCCAAAAGAATAGTTTCTTTGAGGTAGATGCCTACCCAGGGACTGGAGAGAAAAGGACTGGAATTAAAAAAAAAAAAAAAAAAACCACAACCACTTTAAAAAGGCGTTCATCTCCCATCCTCTGAAATTCTCTGAAATGTCTGAAATTCCCAGTGGTTTAAAGGTTTCAGAGGGTGGGGAAAGATAAAGGTCTACTTCTATGTGTATTATCCATTAAGAAAGTGCAAGAGAGGAAACTTTGAATTTGGAGAACAAACAGTAATGAGTCCAACATTTTACATCTTCAAAGAGCAAAGCAGGGTCTGCGAGCAATTAAAGTTCTGGGACATTAATATCTTCTGACCCTGCGGAAAAGGGCAATCAAATTCCAATCACGTCTAGAAAACATCTGGACAAATTTGAGCAAATGATTTTTCAACCCTCCATATATCTCTTTAAATTACACTATCATCTGAGGCAAGCCACATTTCAGAGTATGAAATAAATGAGAGTTGCTTGGGCTGGTATTTTTTTTTCTTTTTCTTTTTTTTTTTAAGCTTTTTTTTATCATTATTTCTTCCAGATAGACACAGATATGTGGAGACACAGAGCACCCAGCATCTAGGACTCAAGCAAACCACGAAGCACCCAGTTAATAGCCTGGGAGGCAGAGCCAAGTGTAAATCATCTGATACAGTACATCCACCGAGAAAGTTCCAAGAGAGAATAATGAGCTGGGAGGACCAAACCGAGCATCAGTACAAGTACATGGTGGTGGTAGAGGGTGTTTCTTTTTTGTTGCTTTTATGTTTTTTTTAAACCCTATGGTAAAGATATTGCAGTTTGGTAGCAGACAAACAGGTGTGTGTGAGCAGCAGGAGGGACAGACGGACATGCTGCGCAGGCAAAATATAGATTTTTGGTCTCATTTCCATAAAGATTTTTGAATTGGGGAGGGGCTTGGAAGCGATGTATGGTAGCTAGGGAACAGTCACCTACATCCTCTATAGGGACAGCGTGTGTGGGCAGAAAACCCACTGCAGAGGGACGTTATAGGTTCTCCCCTGTCCATAAGAGGTTACGAGCAACTTTTCTCCCCACGGGGCCAGTATAATTTGGGGACCGGAAAAATCCGTCGGCTTTCAAAACGAGCCCAGAGGGAGGGTGTAAAGAGCAGGAGAATTTTCTCTTTACTCACTTTGTAGCAAGCAGCATATTTTTCCGGGAGTGGAGGTCGCTGGGGTCCGTGTGCTGTCTGTTCAGGTACTCAGAAACAGCTTTGGCTGGGAATTCCGTTTCGCAGATGTACCCAAAATCCCGAGCTAAATGTACGGCCTCACCTGGAGGAGAACGACAAGGACATTAGCACCTCCGGGCACCGCCGGTCCCGGCCTGGGCTGGTCCGACCTCCCGGGCACCCGGGGGGGCAGCGGGGCTGTTGCCCACCGCTCCCTCCAGGAGATACCAGCTCCTTCGGGCCGTCTTTAGAAAACTTATACCATCCCTTACATCTTAGGGACAAGCTCCGAGTATAGGTTTTTTCCCTCCACAAGCCCTGTTTTGGGGGTAGAAGTTAGTTGACAGAGCAGATTTTCAGCTGATGGGGTTTGACTTTGCTACAATGCACTTGTGATGGTATGTACACGTGGAGCTGATTGTGCAGAACTGTGGGACAAGTGTGCACGCATACACACACAAACACACACACACTTTCAAATGAACTGGGACCAAAACAAAAGCAAAGGGAAACTCAAATCCCGAAAGACAGAAAGATCCAAACTTCCCTTACAGCAGAGAAACAGTTCCTGTTTCAATACATCAGAACACTGCCCAAAATTTTACAGATTTTGACATAATGTTAATATTAATGTCAGTTCTTTGTGTGTATGCTTATATACACATTGTTTGTATACAGACCACTTGCATCACTATCACAATTGTTGCCACATCTGTAAATTACTGAAAATAACTGATTTTCACCCGATAGAAATCATTAATCTTCTTTCTTAACTGACCATCATGCAGTAGGAACTCCTGTCTGCCCGGTGGGAGGATAGCAACTAATGACAACCTTTTCTGTGAAAAATAATTATTATTCTAATTGTCACTTTTCCTGCCTGTCTGCTTTCAGGTTTCTTGCCTTCAGAGGTTCGTGTCATCCAACTCCTACGGATATACTTTATGTCACGAGAAGAAGACAGTAGCTTCAGAAAAGAGGAAAATAGGAAGGGGAGGGGATGGAAGGGAAACCCAAACTCAAGGGGGATTCCACCAGATTATAGCTCAGCCCCTCTGGAATAAAGCGTTAAACCCTTTAAAGCACCGCCTGAGGGACCAGAGGGGGAAGATTTCCAACCCTCAAAACAGATATGCCTAATAACTCCAGGACCATGTTATTTTTAACGATCGAGAGTTGCTTTCCAACGTCGTCTTCTGCTTTGCAAAGCTTCTTGCTAATCACCAAACCGCTTAATGAAAGCGAGGGCAGCCGGAGGAGCCCGGGGAGTCCCCGCCACGGCCCCACCGCCCCGGGCAGGGTCCCCCCGGGCACCGCTCGGGTAATCCCGGCCGGAGCGTTTCTGCTCTCGGCGATACAATTGCAGCGACGCTAAAGCCTGGCTGGTGGCAGGGAAGAAAGATAAATCTCCAGCAGGTGCAGCTGCTTCCAAAATAGAGGGAGCTCTCTGGAGGTAAACTGTTGATTTGTAAGGAAATCAGGGGAGAGGAGGGTAATGTACACCTTACTACACACTTGACATAGATTTTACCATCACTACACAACCTCGCAAGCTTTGGAACCTCAAACAAATTCGAGGAGGGGCTGATTTTTCTGCGAGTAGGATAGTCTTATTTTTACATATGTGCACGAAATCGGGTATTAAAGGGCTGTTCTCACAGACGTCTCCTATAGCGCGACCCTAATCCATAACCTGCGCTGTGCTTTGCACACTCAGCATAACCTACAAGCAGGTACCAGGAGCAGCTCGTTAAGACCAGCCCCCGTCTTTTTACCAACCTGCCTTCAGCTCTGCATGCGGTAAGGTCTTATCACTCACACAACTCAATCAAAAGAGTTGAAAAGTTAATATCTAGCACAAATGTTTATGCATGCGTATATGTAGAAGAGATAAGTGGATTATTTATACGCCTCTCGGTGTGTATGTGTAATGTAGATACATATAATTCATAAATGCACCCATATTATTTCGGTTATGTGTTTTTTGGAGAAGGTCCAACTTCTTATAGCATAAGCACACACATATCCTAAACATATTAGTGGCTCTACATTTTACTTTTCACTACGTGAACGATAGATCAAAGAAACACGCCGAGCACCAAAATGACATTAGTTTACTCGAAATGAGGTGAAACTTCAGTCTCCCCTTCCCTCTCTCCTTCCTCAGGAATAGCTTGTCTCTTCTAGCCACCTTAAGGTAAACCGTGCTCTGCTACTCTTTGATTGCTCTGATTTCTGTATATATATATATAACCTGTATTATTTTTCCTGGCTGAGCGTCCCATAGTGGCCAAAAATAAGCGAATTAGCGGAAGGATGGAATAGACATGGAGTCGGAGAGCACAGACTGGAAATCAATAGCAATGAGAAATGGGACAGCCATGCAGAATCACACACATATACACACATATATACATACATACACACACTCACACAACCGCATTCTTGCCACCAAGAGGCATCAATGATGATTTCATTTTTGGGAATGGGATCCTTAACCTTGCCGGTTTTCATCTTAATCCGCCCTGAATTTCACCTCTGCAAGGTTTTCCCACCTGATCCCTAAAGTTTGGGGGTTTTATTTTTTTTTTTTTTTATTTTGGTTGGTAAAATGTCAGACACGAGTTCAGAACAGGCAAGGGTGTGAAGGGAGCTGCGACCCTCGGCTTACCTTCCACCAGGGAGGTGAGTAAAGTGACATTTGCGGCCTTACGCCTGCCGGCTGGTAAATTCAAACCGATTTTTTCTAGCCTTTCTCGCAAAGATCTCCCCCCGTTTTTCGATTTGGCTCTAGAATGGCAAAGAAATTAACATCGTGATTAACCCCGCAAGTGTTTCTGGAAGAAACGTTTAGTCTGTGTAGTCAGTGGAGCCTGGGAGGGTTTTCACTCGACGTGATTTGAGTGTGTTGGTTTCTGCTCGGGTTTGCTGAGATTTGTTTAATTTCTCGCAGGGGTGAGAGTGGGAATGAACCCACTTTTCTGCCTATATTGTCCAGGGAAATCAAATAATGCCAGATAGCAACAATTAATGGATAGGGTTCTGATCTAGAGAACTAGGGGGTTTCTACTGTATGACACTAACTCGTATTAGGATGGAGTGGGGACACAGGCAGAAAGATAGAGAAGGAGAATTAAATCTTCAGTTATTCCAGGAAAGAGCCAGAATGGGAAGAAGAACAAGAAAAAAAATCTGAGAGGCTCTAAGGAAGAATGTATGTGCCTGTGGATAAATAGAAAAGGGGCGAAATACTTATGAAACTTCAGGAACCCTTTCGTGAGTGTGTATGAATGTGTTCTTAAGCAAAAAGGCGATGCTGGGAGGAAGAGCCAGCCCAAAGGCAGAGAGCGTTATACAGGGGGAGCTGAGTGCCTGAAGGAAGATTTGAATATCTGTCGGAGGTTGCTGATAAGGACAATAAAAGGATGAGTTAGCTATAGGTGGGAAATAAAGACCTATTGTTCCGACACTTATACATATGTAAACCCTCAGGGATAAAACCTTGCCACCTACGAAATCAGGGAGAGTTTGGGCACTAAGATCGAAGCTCATCCCAGATATCTCTTAGTTCTGACTTAAAATTTGTTTAAGAGTTAGCGGTTACACTTAGAGTAAGGAAACCAGAAACGACAGAGAAGCCAGACTGGCTTCCCACTATTTTATATGAAAGTAAATAGGGCGAGATGGCAGAATTGCAAGAGAGCAGCTTTCTATATTTCATCTGCTCTGAAGCAAAAGCTTGTCTAAAATTTAGATTAAAGATAGGAACTGAAGTCAGCAGCAGCCAATGATTATGGCTTGGGCCATCTCCAGAAATCCACTGAAGTTCAATAATTGTGTTTCTTTACCTTGATAATAACATTTTCTATCGTGTACCTCTCAGATGTTCTCCCTATTCCATTTGTAGTTGTACAGAATGAGCAGGCAGGTTAGCATCTGTAAGTAGAAAATCTCTGCTGCTCTCACTGGCAAGGATCACAGCTGAGCAATGATTACAGACATTCACGTGGAACAACATCTATTTTGGGAGACCCTAATTCTCACGTGCATTTTTGGGTGACTGACTGCATGTAGCAGGACTTGCCCTCTCCTCTCCAGACACGGGGCTGGAGTCCCTGACATCATCACAGGGTTGTGTGTTTGTTTGTTTATTTGTTTGTTTATGTGAAAAAATTAAAACCTCCAAACCAACTTCATTTTAAAACATCTTAAAGTCAACGTTGCCCAACTTTTGATGCAGGAGCTGGCAATGTATTTCCCCCCTCTAAGATTAGCAGCTTTTAAATATGATCTGAATCTTATCCAGGGCCAAAGTAATTAAATGTATTTCTGTCTTGAAGTTATGCTTTGCCTTCCAGTCTGGCATCTACCTCACATGTAGAAAATAAAGTCTTATCCCCTCTCCGTTGGCTTGAATGAACTGGTACCTCGTACCATATCACTACTCCTTCCCTGTTCTGACTGGAGATAGAGCCTTAGCCCACCTTTCTTACAGACAAGTCAAGAAGGACTTATCAAGAAGATAAAAGCCTTTCTCTTGTCAGTCTTTCCAGACGACGACGTCGGAGCTTAAATCCTTGTTTCTGGTACCTAAATGCACCATCTCTCACTTGATAAGATGGAGTGGGAACAAGACCTCCAGGTTATCCCTTGGTCTTCTTTTTCCTCGGCATTAATAGTACCAACTATTTTGAAAGCTTTCAGCAAAATCCACGAGGACATTAGTGAAGACCAACTGTGATTAATTCGTCCAGCTACCTTATCTAGATGAGGCACTCAGTTTCTGACTTTCAAAGCTATCTGTTACTGGCTTTTCTTTAGTCAGGTATTTACCTACCTTACAGATTGCGTATTAATCCCCTGCCAATTTCAATAATGTCTTGTGTGACATCACGTTAATTACATTATCATTATTATCATATAGAGGAAGCCTCATCAGTTTTTCAAGAAAATGCCTAGAAATACATCAGGTCCTGAAATACATCCAGTTCGTCCTGCAACACTTAACTGCAACATGCCCATCATGACATTTTATTTTTGTCCATTTTCTAAGAGAGAAGTGTGAGAAGAAGGAGAAAAGATAGAAAGCATGTGCGTGTGTGAGTGAAAATTCCCTTTTCTCTGTTCCTTCATTTGGGGATTCTTTGACAGAAACTGCACAAGGCCAAATCTTACTCTAGTCTCCACACATTAATCTCAATACCCGGATACAGCGTATTTTCACCTTACCCTGAACATTACACACACAGGTTATGACAAGATCAATGCATATTTGCAATATTCTTTACCGTTGATCAAATTTTTCTGGTGCATGCACGGATGCCCACACAGGGGCATGTTCACACACCCACCCCAGCTTCTTACCTTCTAAGTACTCCTCCTAGGAGGGATGCATTCAGACACTCGGGAGGAGAAAGGCGTCTTTGAACTTCTCCCACAGTTACTTTATACTTTGAAGTTGAACTAAGCAAAGACAAGCGGCCAGGTACAGAGCAAAACACCTCTCCAGTATTGACTGAGATTCCACCCAGGAAGCCATCTTTATTCATCATCAAAGAAGTAACAGATTTTGGAGGAACCGGAACTGGAGAAAGAAAAGGGGAAGAGGGGAGAGAGAAACCATTATGGCACGAAGGAAGAGAGATTAACCACAGTTTCTCTGACATGCACAAAACAGCAAAATGAAAGGGAATTTTGAATCTCTGGCTACCTCCAGCAACCTAAAGGGTGCTGTTCCCCCAACCTCTAGGAAACTGCTCCATGAATGATGGATGGAGAGAAAGGTGGTGCAGTACAGCCTCTATGCGGGGTTTGATCATTGGGAAATAAAATACATATTGGCAAGCACCTGGCAACTTTCGGGTTTGAGCCTGTGTCTCAACCAGAGCCCCCCGATGCCTTTTGTACAACGGACAGCGCCTTTCTGGAGGGAAAAAAAAATAAAAATGAAAATTTACCACCTTTTTGTTTTTCCTAGTGTTTCCATTAGTGCTAAGCTGAGCCAGGATTAAATTCACCAGAAGGGAATTGCTGTCTTAAATAAGTATAAGGCTGCAGGATACAACAACCAGAAGACAGCTCTATTATTGCTTTGTTTGGTATTTTTTTTTGTTTTGATTTGTTTTTATCAAATCTGGTTTATGAAATAAAATGAGTCCTTCAGAAAAACTAACACCAGAAAAGAAAAAAAGGAATCTGTTCTAACCGTGGCATTTGCCACCCTGATCATACTGTGCTGTCCGTGAAGTAATAAGAATTCTCCCACCCCTAAATTAAGTTGATCTAGTTACTATAACACATATTTGAAGGTAGTTATGGGGGTGGGGGAGGGGTAAAAACAGAACAATAAAGTGAAACTAAAGAAAATAAAACCACGATAAAATGCAGTATGTATTGTCTCTGAGAAACTAGTGAGGTTATTTTAAGAGTAACCAAGGGGATTACAACGAACAAATTCCTATAATAACAACCAGACACACAAGGAAATAAACAAAACACCCGGCTAAACTAAGAATGAGAGTAATTACCCCTTGACGTGACTTTTGTTTACAAATGAACTTCAATAATTGTGTGTAACTGTTATGATTTACAGCAGGTGCTCTAATCTATCAACCAATCACTTTAATTTATAGGAAGCCTCGCTGCATTTTCCCAGTTGTTTCATTTCTGCAAGTAATTGATAACACACCGTATTTAAGGTATGTTTTATGCAAGAGTTAATAAGAGCTGACAGCTGCTACTGCTGCTTCCTCTCGAAACCGCGGCAACACGCGTTTCCTTATAGAAAATATAGTCCGAAATTGGGGGGTTTGCTGGTGGTAGAGCCCTGACAGTCCAGCGGGCATGTTTCAGAGGAGAAGACTAATTGATTACACACCCTCGTCGAGCAGATACTACTTCACAGTCTCCCATTTCCACTCAATCAATTGCAAAACCAATTCGGCAAATAATAGGGTTCTATTATGCACATATGCCAGCTATTTAGGTAGTTATAATACATGTCAGTTAAGCCATAAAAACCCTGTTTATTTGCAACATATCTGGAGAATCAAACCATTAGGGTTGAGGGGATATTTAAATCGTCTGGAGCTGCTAAACAATAAGATCGGGTATCCTAATATATTACCAAGTGCTAACTACTGGGCAATTGCCAATTTTATAACCTCGGTGTATGGAATAGACACAACCGTGTTTGACTGTTTTTATTACAGATCATTTCCTACTGCCAGACCAGACCCCCACAATAAAAGCTCTATAACAGCTAAAAACCAAAAGGCATGTAGGGTTTAGATATACATATTGCTTCATATGCCTTGTATATAGTCTCCAGTATAAACAAATTATTTTGAGTGGTTTTACTCCAGGGAATCGGAAAGTGAAATGGATTCCTATTTCTCTATTATTTTTAGTTAGGCACTTTATGCAGCTCATAAAGGAGGTTTCAAATAGTTTGAGAACAGCATAGAAACAGTTATAAAATAGTTAGAGGCCTGCTCCTGCTTTCCTTGCTATTAATAGGATTCTTGTCATTGATACTATAGGAAAAGTCTTTTGCGGTATCAGATGTAGTATGGGGGCGGGGAAATATATATATACACACACATGTATATAACTTTCCCCATTGTACATAGGTATATGATTTGTTTAATGCAAGATGTTCAGCAGCGTCATTTGATGGAAGCATCAAGAAAAAGTTAAAGAAAAAAAAAAGAAAAGTTATATTAAAGCAGTGCCATCAGACAGATTTTCATGACTGACATTTTTTTCTTCGGACAAACACACGGGCTCAGCGGTTCGAGTACACGTTTGCAGTGGCTATATTTAGTGACCGGTTTATCAGGTCACTGTCCAGTGAACTGAGAAATTAAACAAGAGGCAGCAATTCCACGACCATCTGATCTTAGTCCAAACTCACTAAAGAGAAAGGGATCCGCGCAACGCTTAAATGTACCTCACCCCACTCGCTTTGGCCTTTTGGAGCACTCATTACATTAGTTAACCTTTGAAATATGGATTTTCACGTGCTCTTTTACTTTTTTGCCTTGCAAATTGCTTTTGGGAAGCTGACTGGCTCCCTTCCTAGCTATGCTGAGAGCTCCTTAGCTTTTGTTCCTGCCAATGCCTCCTCGAAAAGGACCGTAGGAACATACTCATCAATTGGAGTCTAATAACTCTAAACCTATTTTAGAGGCTTACCAGGCGGTGTAAGCATATCTATTGCGATTTCATAGCTTCAGAGAGATGTATTCTATCTAGACTCTATATCTTCTGTAAATTACCTAATGCTGCCTCAAAAAAGTGTTTGCCATGGAATGAATTATCTCTATCTATATCATATCTATATGTTTATCATAGCTATAGCTTTTCAGATATAGCCCAGGCATTACCGGAGATAATACAACGTGGGTGAAGAGATAGACACGTCCGTGTGTGCAGCTGCATGTGTCAAATCCCTGAGTGTATGTAAATAAACTGTAATGCACAGTACATTTTTAGTCGGTGTCAACTTTCCCAGTTGGTTAGAGATTGCCAGAACTGCTGAAATAACTCTGAATAACGCACACGGATATATGCAGCGTCTCCATCACTTCTGCTCTAACTTTATCCTATTTACTTCTTGTTGTCTCCAGCAGAAACTATTCGATTTTCTTTCACTCCTAAATTGGTTTTGCTGTGTGCATTAAGCACTCGCAAATGCATGTTCCCCCCGCTCCAGAATTCCTCCTCTCTTTCTTTACTTCTCTCTCCTTCCTCTATTCTCTTTCTTTCTTTCTTTCTTTCTTTCTTTCTTTCTTTCTTTCTTTCTTTCTTTCTTTCTTTCCTCTTTCTTTCCTCTTTCTTTCTTTCTTTCCTCTTTCTTTCTTTCTTTCCTCTTTCTTTCTTTCTTTCTTTCTTTCTTTCTTTCTTTCTTTCTTTCTTTCTTTCTTTCTTTCTTTCTTTCTTTCTTTCTTTCTTTCTTTCTTTCTTTCTTTCTTTCTTTCTTTCTTTCTTTCTTTCTTTCTTTCTTTCTTTCTTTCTTTCTTTCTTTCTTTCCTTTTCTGTGGTTACTTCCAGTCTCTTTGTCATTTCCCCCCTTCCATTTCTCTTCAGCTTATCAATAAACCGGGAGAGCAACAGTAGCCGCTTGATTTGTTAGTAATTATAAGCATACTGTTCCCGCAAACGGGATCTCTAGATGAGTGAGATCGCTTTAAAACGACAGCAGGAAATGGTGGGGAAATGGAGCATGGCGAAACTCAGCGTGAAGCTTTCAGTTCTTTACATGTTTACAATTTTCTGTGCATACATTAAGTCTTAGGTTGTGGTTTGTTGTTTTTTTTTTGTTCGGGGTGGTGGTGGTGGTTCTCTGTTGGGTTGCTCTCCACAAACGCGTGAAAAGGCGCAAAAGTGCATATACGGACAAGAGAAAATGGGAATAAAAGTGCATTTCAGCAGCACTAGAACTAACTAATTAAACAATAATAATAAAAAAAGAGATAGAATTATTCCTTGAAAATAGCTGCATAACAAGGCTGTAAGCTATGAATACCGTTGCAAAACCCCTGGTGAATGATAATTGATTAGGCAATCAATCAGTTAATTAGAATAAATATTTTTTTGTAATAATTACTAACAAACGTGATGAAGAAACTTATTACTAGTGAGCTATCAGCCCACCTCCCCCCCCCCCCTTTTTTTTTTTTAATCTATCTACTGGGCCTGAAATGAATAAAAAGTTTTTTGTTGTCCATTATAACCATAGGACTTTCTTGTTATTGGCTATTTGGTCTGACATGGTAGCCAAACCCAAAGTCCAGGGACAACATCTTACCCCTTGCCACTAAAAGACCCCGTTCTTATTTTAATTTTAATGAATAAATACAGAAAGTGAGTGCTCATGTTCCCTTCCCTCCTGTCCCTCTTGCCTCCTCCTCCTCTCCCCTTTGCTCCACCGCAGTCCCATTCCCCTGAAAACCGGGACTAAATTTCAAAGTTAAATGTATTCCCTCGAAATTGTTTTGCATTCAATTAAAGGCGATCCTAAGGTTCCATAGGTAATCCAGGAAAAAGCACGAAACTGAGTGGTAATGAAGCAACAATCTCCGATTCCCTGATCTATCACCTGAAAAGCTGAGGCCAGAGTGGTTTTCAGTTAATCATTTATCCGGATACTTCAAGAAGAGGTGGGGAGGAATCTTATACTGTAGTATTAGGAGTTAAAACACCTCTTTTCATATGTTTCTTTAGAGTGTTATGAACAATAGACAGTGTTTGCAACGAGACAATGAGTGAAGGTGTTAGGGCTAAAATGGTCTGTCATGCTAAATCAGATGTGAGTGTGCACACGATCGTCAGAAACAGCTGAAAGTAAATAAATACATCAGGATCATTTTAAGGTCACTGACTGTGCCCCAGAGTCACAAAAAATTAACTTGGGACTTGGACCACGCAAGATTTTGCAAGAGGACAACTTCTTGTGCCATAGACGGTGCCAAGGGAATTTCAGATGAGCAGTTGACAAGGGGACCAGATCTTTTATTCCTGATACAAGGAAAATCCTCCTTCTATTTCTGCTGAAAGGCCTCAAAACGTGCAGCCGGTAAGCTCTCAAAGCCGAGATAAATCTGGTATTGATGCTCTTGGTGATTATTATCATCTTGATGATTTATCTGGCTCCCTCCCTCCCATTTCCACCACCCAAATCTTAATGGAACTAGGAGTTAACGATGATTTTTTAATGTCTCGTTGGATTTTTTAGACTGTTAATGTACCGCATCCTCCTCATTATTAGTTTATTGATTGTTCATTGACCAGCCCCCTTCAAATCGTATTAACCACCCTCTGCCACTTTAGATTAGGAGAGTTTAAAAAGCACCTTTCATTATTCCACCACCACCACCACAGTAGAGTTCAGGCTTGGTAGCTTAATGCTCGCTCTAATGGGGCAGCTAAGAGACGAGGGGCCACGGTCCCTGCCTATTGCATTAATAGCTCAAAGGGGGCTAATACAGAAAATTAGCCTTAAACGAGCTCTGGAGATCTCCAAATGAAAGAGCCATTTATCACGCTGGCTACCTTCACTCCACTCGTTTGCTCTCTCTACTGGGAACAACTCATTTCCTCTTAACTAAATTACTTCAGAAATGTCAAGTAAGCTCAGATAGCAAACATAACAGGAGACTGTGGATATGTAACCTATTGTGCAGGATCGATACGCGAGATCAATCGATAGCCGCGTATGAATCCCTATATAATTTCCTGAATATTTTTGGCAACCTTTTGCATAGACAGATCATTCCCTCTGCAGGTCTCAGAGATCATAAAGAAACAGACACTTGCAGTCTGTTTGATATGGTTAAGTTTAGACTTCAAATCTGCATCACACTTTTTTTCCACTATATTGTAATTAAAGCCTTTTAAACACTAAACTAGGGCTTGGTGACATAGACTCCCTCCAATCCTCTTCTAGCAAATACATATAACGGGGAGTGCTCCACTGCACAAAAATCAGTCAATACCTATCTGTCTGTCTGTCTACGCCATCCATCTGCAATGACGATTTACAGAGTTTAAATAACTTATTCTTACTTGAAAGTACATTCTCACAGCGACAAGCTGCAGGGAACAAAGCGAAATTGATACTGAACGCTCTCTGTGTTGCTCCTTCTCTCGTCCTGATTAAATATTGTCTGCCACAAATGTGACCTACTATTTATTACCCATTTTTCTCCCTCCGCACCCGGGCAACTCTCTGTGCAAAAAAGAAACTGAGCTCACAATATTCCTTTATGCTGGAAAGTCACTTGGAGCTCAGCATTACTTCTAAGAAAGAAAATCCTGCTACAGTGGCTTTAAAACAGCTGCAGACGAATCTCAGGTTCTTTTTTAGTAACCTAATTTCCAAAGTGCATATGTATCCTATTCATCATGGATTAAGCTCAGGGTATCTCTTCCTATGGCTGCAAATAGGCACATGTAATCCCACCTATATGGGACTGTGTCTCTTTAGCGGCAGGTGCTCGACCTGTGGCCGTTGCCATGCCTATACACAGTAAACACACCTAAATCTATACTTAATACATGTAATTATTCACATTTTGGTGCTATTCACTATCTGTCTGCACCACTCAGCATGCACATTAAATGTCCCTCCTGTCCTCGTCATGTGAAGGAGGGAAAGACACTGAGGGAGAAAGAGGGGGTAAAAGGTAATATTTTAGACTAGGCGATCAACAGAAAGAGTTCTGCGAAAAAATGAAAAAAACACGTTGCGAAAGGCGAATGAGAGCACGGAGCAACGTTAGAAAAAAATGACTCAACCACAAATCAAGCACCAATTAATGAAATACACCCAAGAGAAAACACCGTGTACGAGGTGTCAAGAGGGGGTGGGGAGGGGAGGTAAGTGAGAAAAACAAAAAAGAGAGAGAGAAAAATACATCCCAAAACCATCAGGTTACAGACCCTGAGAGGAAAACCTGCTAAACATCCAAACTGAACTAAACCAAGAGAAATAACTTTTTTTTCCCTTTTTTTTTTTTTTTTTTTTTTAATGTAAGTAATTTTCTGTTTCTCTAAAACAGCTTTGACTTTTCAGCCGGTGGTCATCAATGATTCTGCCAAATGGTCTTCAAGTTTTCATCTGTCCTCCCTCAAATAAGTAGAACTTGATAGTGTATGTGTGCGAGACTGTTGTACATGAGGATTTAAACTAAAAAAAAAATAAATACACTGAAGGACCCCATGCTGCCTTGAACACGTTTTAAATAAACACCCTCCCTGTTACTTTGCTTTACATTCTAGAAGATCTCTATTAAAGCATTTGTGCACATTTGACAAATAAGAAGGTCCTGGAGATAAGTGCTGTTGATAGGAAGCATAAGGGACGGCATTTCTAAGCCTCATCTCTGGTACTTAAAATTGAATCTAGAAATAGAAACTCCTTAGATAATTAAAGATAGCTTTCCCTACATTTGCAGTGTGTGATCTGTTTAATGTCTATCAGCATAACACAACACTAATCGCCAAGCATCTTCGAGTGACTGTCAGAGAAATGTAAAAAAATTAAGCAGCTGCAATACGCCCAAAATGAGTTATTGTAATTACATTTAATTAGTTTAATTAGTTAATTATTTTGCTTACAGCTGTACAAGAGACTGCAAACATTTGTTAATATCACATTCCCTTTAACAGTATGGGGTGATTCTGCAGTTACACTAAATCATGTGCGCATATGTAAGAAGATTTAAAAAACCGGCACGGGGAAGGGGGGTTTCTTGGGGCAAGGGGGAAAGGAGGTCGGGGCTGCCTCTCCACCGGCATTTCTTTCTCTCCCCTTCACGTTTGATTCGCCTGGGAAATGCATTTAAGCCCCAAAGGGAACCAAACCCCTTCCCCCATTAAAAGCCAAAGGGTCCCCACCGAGGACTATCGGGGGGCGAGGCGGGGTGGGGGGGGCGTGGAAACTGCATTTGAGCGTGGGGTGCTCCATCTGAGAGCATTTGTGTAATTAAACCCTTTGAAGAACGGGGGAGGGGGGAATGTCCACTCTTACTTTCGCATCTCTTTCCTTTCCCCTTCCTTCTATCTGCCGATCCAATCAACTATTCATCTTGCTGCCATGTACGTCTGCTTCCCGCACAAATTAATTGACTCAAAGTAAAAACATATCATGAAGATATTGCTACACAGTAAAAGTTTGTCTAGCTTGTTGGAATAATCCATACCTTTTTTAATGACAGACTGGTCCAATAAGTTCATACCGCTGTTATTGGCATCTTCAACTGACTGTGGATATAAAAACATCACTATTCAAATTGACTGGATATTAAAGAATCGCGCACATAAATCATGTCATTTCAAACTGGAGTTTCTGTTATTTCCATTTATATTAATTCACTAGGGGAGGAGGGATTATATTATTATTATTGTTATTATTATTCCCCCAAATCGACAAGGAAATGAAATTCTTACAAATCATATAGTCTTCTAATAAAAAAAAAAAAAAAAAAAAAAAGAAAGAAAGAAGGTGTGAAGCATGTGGGATGCAATACTGGTTTTGTTGTCTTATAAAACACAGATATCACATAGACTTCTTTGCATTCGATAAAGCTTTATATTTCTTTCTTTGAAAATCTGGCAATCTGGCAACATCTGCAAGATCTATTGCGTGACATAAATGAAGACGATTAAGGACAACTTAAATTCTCCCTCTCCTTTCCTCTCCTCCTCCCACTCTTTTTTTTTGCTTTGTTTTGTTTGTCTGTTTAACCCTGCTACATCTTAATAATTCAAGGGCCATTTACTTTTTATATATAATAGTTTACATTATGGACTTTTAATTAAAGCCTGAGCAATTCGGAGTGCGGTGCAACGCCCACATCGTACAGGGTACAAGCAGAAAGAGATTTACAGCTCCCGAGGTTGCTTCCATGGTCTGAATGAGTGGGGACAGAGAGGAGGGAGTGGGAATATACATTATCAAAAGTATGAACTATTAAATTGATTGCCTAGAAAAAGTCCCCCGATCTCATTTTCAAAGCTTTCTGCTCCACACCTTTTTTTTTCTTTCTTTCTTTTTTTCTTTGATTTTACCAGCCAGCTTAGGAGCACACCTGTTATTATGGCATTAACTTCTTCATCAGGGGAGAGAACAAAGACAGGCAAGGAGGACAGAGCAAATGCTGGCTTTCGTTTCTCAACCCGAAAGTGGGGTATACAAAGTCAACAAAACAAACAAAAACTACCGCTGAATCAGCGGGCAGCAGAGTATAAGAGTCTCCCAAAGAGAAGTGTCATAAGAATTATGAGAGGTTCCATTTCAGAGAAAAATGTGGGTTTCTGAGAGGGAGGACCTGTGGGTTTCTTGGGTTTGTTATTTTACTTTTCTCATTACTATTTAGGGTTTGGGTTTCTCAGGGTTATTGCGTATTTGGGGAGTTGTCACATTTTTTCCATGATAAGGAAAACATCTTCACAGCAAAGCGACGATTCCCCCCCTTATTATTTTAACTTTATCTTTGCTACACGGAGAGGCTGTACTTATCCGGATCCAGCCCTTATCTCCGTCTCTCTATCGACTCAGCGGAGACGTTCAAGATGGAATATGATTTAGGAGAAAATTACATTTCCCCAAAATGTGACGGAACAATATTTTCTTGAGGTCTTTCCTTTCATTTTCCTCGAATACCCACTCAAACGAGTGCACACACAACGGTTCCTTATGCTGTGTGTTTGTGCGTGGCTGTGCCTCTCTCTCATAATCAATAGGCTTCATACCTAAAGGGCACAAAATAAAATTACAAAGTCTTCCCTCCTTTCCCTGAGCAGCTCCCAAAGAGGGATGATGAGTAAATCCTGCAGCCAGCTGGGGTGCATCGTGATGCTCCTCGATGGCACAAAATTGGAGGTAAATATGAAACGCCATCTTTCCCTTTCTCTTTTTTATACACATTTTTCCCCTTCTTATCTCACCTTATCTCTGGAGTCTATGACTGCGCACACACTTTATGTGTGTGCGTGCCCTCCGCTCGCTCCATCAGCAACGTGGGTTAGTTGTTGTAGTTAATGAGAAGACTCCTGTCTGATTTTCTATCTAATTACGCCCTCCTGCTGGGTTTTTGTACAGGATATTCGCTCAGCATGCTGGCAGTTAATAGTCACAGAGAGGATCGTAAAGATTTAATTAGGACTGCATGCGGAAACGTGGAAAAACAACTCAGACTTTTAATTACTAGACTTCTTTAGTTAAAAGTGATACCAGGGGTTACTTTATAAGAGACTTGGGTGTTTTGGTGTAACTTAACTTTCCGTGCCGCTCACTAGCACATAGGAGCGGGGACGGCAGTGTGAGTGAGGAGGAGGAGGAGGAGGAGGAGTGGAGATGTGTGTGCAGGGAGGGAAAAGGTGATGAGTTTTCAGATATACTTAGAAAATTTAAAGAGGAAGATTCCCCTCCCACCCCTTCTCCAGAAATCTGATAGCACAGAGCTTCCCGTAAACCGTATATATACAATTTATCCAACAGCTAGGGATATATCCAAGGAAAAACTCTGAAGATTGATCTTTTTGGTTTCCTTTAAAGAGGCTAAAGAATCTAGATTTCCCCCTTTATATGCTCTTTATTCTATCTTTGACTAGAACAACCCTATTTTCGCCTCGCCGTGGAATAAACAAACCAACCAAATCAAAGCAAAAAAAAAAGGCGTTGTAATGCTTTCAGAGTCCCTATTAGATGATGTAAATTTGTTTTCAATAAGTACGTCTTGGATTCTCTGTTCCCTGTCTGAGGGCTGTAAATCGCAGATTGAAAATTCCTCTCGAAAGGGGCAGCAATAGCAATACAATACGTCCTGTTTACAATAACAGGGCGCTATCGTGTTACAATCACTTTAATTCTACCCCTGGACAACGGCTCACACATGGCCTGGATTTGATGTTTATAAAATAACCACTGTTTCTTTCTGTCACGCACTCTTTTCCTCTGTCTCGTTCTCCCTTGTCAGCCCAACCCATTCTCGTGGCACGTATTTGATCAGACATGCATGAGCTAAAGCAAAGAGACACGTCTTTATACAACTATATACCTAGATATTGCTTCAACTTTTTGGACTAAAAAAGTCCAAATTACATTGGTGGATAATAAGTATATGTCGCCTAAATAGGAATCCCTGTAGCTAGAAATGAATCCTTGTATCTAACATAATTTCGTATTAAAAATCAGAGTGGAAAACTGCCCAGCCTCATCTGTCACTAGCGAGGGAACACGAATAGAAAACGCTGAACGGTAGGAGCGAGTCCTGGGCTGTTTTCCCTCCTGCCTGTGCTAAGTTGTAGTTGGACACTTCTTCCTTCAAGTGTTTCTCCTTGGGATACCCTCCTTTCCCTCTCCCCCTCCTTTTCCAGCCTGAGACCAAAACTTTTAGAAATAAAAGGCCTGTTTCATTTCCAAGTGGCCTCAGCACCCCAAAACAAGAACCCCAGACTTGCTGGCCCACAACCTCGTTTAGCCCGGCCCATCCCCACCGCCATGCCCGGACGAGCGGGTGGCCGGTGACCGGGGGCTCAGCGCTGCGTTCGGTGATGTCGGGGGGAGCCTCTTCCGTGGGTGCTGTGCCCTGACCACAAAAGGGATGTTTTATTGGAAACGGGAGGGAGAGTTGCTTTATTTGAGCTGAACAGGACTCTTCTTTCCTTCTCTTTCGTTTCCTTTCTTTTCCCCTTTCTTTTTCTATTTCCTTCCTTGTCTTTCTTTTTTTTTCTTTCCCCTTTTCTTTCTTTTTCTTTTATTTTCTTTCTCCTTTTCTTTTTTCCTTTCTTTTATTTATCTTTTTTCTTTTCCTTTCTTCTTTTCTTTCTTTTCTTTCTTCTCTTTCCTTTCTTTCCTCTTTTCTTCTTCTTTTTTCTCTCCCTCCTTCTCTATCTCTTTCTTTCTCTCTCTTTCTCCCTTTCTCTATCTCCCCATCTTTTTCTTCCTTCTCTTTTTTCACTCCTTTCCTTCTCTCTACCTCTTCTTCTTTTTCTTCTTCCTTTTGTTCTTTCTCCCTTTTATTTCATATTTTTTTTTCCCTTTCCTTTGCGCTTCTCCCTCCTTCTCACAAGAGCAATTACCGGCTTTTGGGGAAATGTGTAAGTACCAAAGCACAAACAGTAGTTAACATCTATCGCTTGCAGA
Organism: Patagioenas fasciata; assembly: GCF_037038585.1. NCBI lineage: Eukaryota > Metazoa > Chordata > Aves > Columbiformes > Columbidae > Patagioenas > Patagioenas fasciata. The sequence continues at coordinate 121,092,917 of NC_092522.1, read as the reverse complement.
GAGAAAGACAGAAAACGATCCCCTTTCTGCATTCGCGGAGGTAAAACTCGCCTTGACCCGCAAGCCAATTTGCCTGAACCAGGAATGCGAGACCAGACCTGCGCATCGCGCCCGTGGGGGGTCAGGGGCTGCCCCCAGGTCTCAAAACCAGCTTGGAAACCCACAGAAACCAGAGACCCGGCGGCCACTCAGCTCGGAGTCTTCAACCAGAAAAACCTTTCTGTTCGTAAAGCAACTAGCCCCAGCAAAGCTCGATTTTCCTGTGTAGCCCTAAAACGAATCTCAAATCAATGCAATAACACCCCCCCACTTCTCTGCCGCTGATTCCTGTAATGTTCAGCAAGATCCTTTTTCAAGGCTATTTTTTTCCTTCTCATCCTTCTCCTCTCTCCTTTTTTCCCTTTGTAACTTGGAAGTCCGTATTTCATCCAGTCATTCATATCTTTATCTATTCCAAGTTTAAATCTATATATTCATGGCACACGTGATATACAAATTTGGAAAAAAAAAAAAAAGAAAAAAAGAAAGAAAATCGAGGGTAACCCCTAAATCCCGATTAGTGAAACCTAATGCAGGACCTGGTCCCTGGAGATCCATGCCTTGCTCCAGCAAGGTGCAAACACCCCAACACCGAAGCTGTTAAGGGCCTTTCTGTTTTTAGGAAATAACACGTGATGATGAGTCTCGCGTGGGATGAGGGAAGGCTGGGCAATAGCATGCTATGAGCCCGGTGAAACTTCTTTGTTACCCAAAAGAGGGAATAAAACTATTTACAATCAGTGCTACCCTACCAACTACACCCTCCCCCCCAAAAAAAAAAAAAAGAGAGGTTGACTTGTTCCTGATCACCGGTTATTGCTTTTGGTTTGGGTTTTGTTTATATTTTCTCTTCCTCACGGATGAAAAATGTAGCAATTTGACAGTTTCATCAAAATGACTGAACTGCAGGAAATTGGCGGGGTGGGGGGAAGGGAGGGGCGGGAGGAGGGTTGGGATTGCATGGGAAATAACTGGAATTTGAAAAGCGAGGCTTAAACTTCGCCAGCTTCTGAAACACGTGGAATATTTAGTGTGTCTGCCTTCCCCCCTGCATTCTGCTGGCTTGCCATGTAGGGGAGGGTTTGCAGAGCAGAGCCGGTGCGTGACATCAGTAAGATAAATTATCTTTAAAAAAAACATGTCGAGAAGGGGGAGTATCACAGCTATAATCCCAGTGAGGAAAAAAAAAAGCATGGTAACCCACAGCAGTATTGCTGTAGAACCCTCACGGATCATTTCTAGCCGAGGGATGAAGCCTGGAAGGCATCTTGTATTGCCCAAGGAGAAAGAACCGCGGTACCTTACCTGGACCTCCTCCATCCCTGGGTGTCCGATGCCATGCAGAGAAAGGCTGTCCCCCATGCCAGAGTCAAGGCCATGGTGAGCTGAATGTAGAAGGACATCTGGCCTCCTTACTGAGTGGTAGTCCCGCCTGGGGTCCAGTCCCGAAAGCTGGGGCAGGGCGGCCCGAGGCTGTGGCAGCAGCGACCCGGTTTCTGATCCCACCTCTTGCCTCTGCCTCTGTCCCCAGGGGTGTTGCTGGGGTTGATGCAAGGGGTTTAGGGAGTAGGGGTCATTGACATGGGAGTAAGGGTCCTGGCTTTGGTGGTAAGGAAGAGGCTGGTAAGGGGGTGGGAAATAAGGCGGCTGGAAATCCGAGGATGGGGTATGAGAGAGCGGAGGAGCGCTGGAGTAGGGTCCCTGGGAGACGGATCCCAGCTGGGACAGCCTGGAACTGTGGCTGGGCACTCCATCATGCCGGTCCTACAAGCGGAATGAAAGAAAAACGACAACAACAACAAAAAAGAGGACCTTTAAAAAAAAACCAATAAATAAAAGGAGAACAATCCCACCCCAAAATAAACACGTAAACAGTTGTAAACTAACGTTCTGATCTGTTCCACTCCACAGCCGCAGATTAGAAATATTCCGGTGTTTCGCACCCACATCGTGTCTATTCCCAATAACTATCAAGAAGAGGCAAGGGGGGCGTGTGAGAGAGAAATGCTAAATGTCAAAATTAAAAATGCAAGTCTAGTGCTCCATATGCGAGCATGATCTGTAACATCAGTTCAGGAGCACGATTCCCCCTCCAGCAGCCCCCAAATAAAAAGAAAGATTAAAAAAATAATAATAATAATAATAATTAAGAACCCCCAAACCACTCATCGTTCCAAACAACCGACCCCTTGTCCTGTTTAAAGTTTCCAAACATATGTTTATTCCCTTTGCTGAAGTCCTAAAACTCAAAAATCACCAACTCATCTTCACGTGGAAAAGACCAAAAGGAAAGTTGCACTTCTCGGAGGACTCCGAGGTAAGAAGTTCTGCGAAAAAGGACTTGAAAAAAATAGCATAAAAATCACGGGGGTTCTTCGTATAAAGAGAGTTCGCCTCTAAAAAATTAAAATTAAAAAAATCGAAAATGAAACATCGGTATTGAACAAATCCAGTCGCTATGATTTCTGCAGCAACTTCCAGTGTCTTTTGTTTCCTTTTCCAATATGATATTCCGGAAAATGGGGTGGGGGTTAATTGTAATGAAAAGTCTTTGGGGTGTGTGGAAGGACGTGGCGGGGGGGGGGTAGTGTGTGGAGGCTTCAGAGAGAAGGTGGGAGAGGAGTTTTGTCCAACTCCACCGCGCTGAAGCTGCGAGGCTAAAGTAAACAAGAAAAATATCTGTTCCACAAAGTGCAGCTCAAACCCCCACAAGCAATGGCACACATGGTTTAAAAAAAAAAAAAAAAAAAACAAAACAGGAAAAAAAGTTTGCCCCCCCCCCCGTTCTCCCCCCCTCAAACTCCCCTAGCTCAAATCGAGAACACACAATGCAAAAAGGGAGAAGCAGCTGCAAGCCTCCTCCAATTATTGTGCTAAATTACCAAGCCAAAGGCGTTTAAAAAGAGAGAGAGAGGGAGAGAGAGAGAGACAACAGATCGAGAGAGAACATGCAATTCTAGTACAACATGGATCCAAACTCACCATGGCGGAATAGGTGTGGACTAACATCTGGAAATAAAAAAAGTCTTGTAATAGCTAAAAATAAAAGAATGTTGATAATACTAATAACTGGAGGGAAAAATATCAAGGAGATCTGCAAAGGGACGTGTTGGACACAGGAGAACAGCTTGAGATATTTCGAAGTCTATCCATCAAAAAAAAAGAAGAAAAAAAAAAAAAGACGAATGCCCCCAAAACCGAGCCTGGAAACCTCTATCTACATATATGATTTACCCCTCCCTCTCTTTCTTTTTTTTTTTCCTTCTTTTCTTTCTTTCTGTTTTCTTTTTTCTTTTGGCTTTTTTTTTCCTTTTTTTTTTTTTTTTGTTTTTGTTTTTTTTTTTTCTTTGAGCTCGCAGATACAATCCTCTTCAACCCAAGGCTAGGCTCAGACTGCTCCGCTACCCCTTCCTCCCTTTCCTTCTCTACACCGCCTCATAATAATTGATATTCATGACTATTAATATTACACGACTACTTTAAAGGGAGAATGCAGGACCAAATGGAGCGTGAAGCTGGCAGCCAGCTCGAGAGCTCCCCTACTATTGTAAATGACGTTCATTCAGTGGAGAATTACTAGATGTAATCAGACGAGGGGGGCTGGCAGAGGCAGAGTTTGGGGAGAGGGAGAGGAGGGAAAAAGTTTAGCAAGGCAGAGGCATAACTTCAATTAACTCGAGCGGAGGAAGATGAGGAAAGTAGACACTGCTGAGCTGGAGCAAGGAAGTGAGAGGAAGCAATGCTAGAGGCGAAGAAGAAAAAAACCATATTTCCTTTATTTATTTTTTTTTTTGGTACCACTTAATTATACATTCCTAATACGAGGAATTGATTGCCTTTGGTGCTTTTGTTCTTGTAGGTTTTTGTGCTTTTTTTTTTTTCCTTTTTAACAAATAAAAAGGAAAAAGAGTCTTTTTTTTTTTTTTATGTGCGGTCCCTTTAACATTTTCAGCGGAGATTAAGCCCTTCTGGTGCATGTTACAAATCGTACTTATTCGCAATAGTCAAATAAATACTTGAATCTACGTGAAGTTGGGCTCCACTTCTTTTCTGAGTTCTGTTCCTCCCACCCGATATGAAAAAAAAAATATTTATATACACACATATATCTCCCGGTTTTCACCCCAAAGTAAGTGTATGCAGTGAATTTTAAGGGATAGTAAATTTATAGTTTTGAGGCAAAGCCAGGGGCGATATAAAACCTTTTTGATGTTGCAGGAACCCGTTCAACTGGACTGTCTGCCATTTCTGTTAAAGTTCAACTTACGTTCCTTCCTAAATAGACTCACACTTCCCAGAGCAGCACCCCCACCCCCCTGCCCCCGCCGCACACACATACACACACTTTTGGTTTAAGAACAGATTAAGTGGCTGAGACGCCCTTGCCATCGTGTTGTTAATTATAAATTGGAAAAAAGAGAAACATTGTACATATCTATTTTGAGATATATCTGGAAGGCTTCAGCTCTTAAAAAAAGCACACAAAAAACCCTTTTCTTTCCCTTTTTAATTTTTTTTTTTTTTTTTTTTGGCTACACGTTACTGTTACTGTTTTGGAGCGCACCCCCGAGTTAGGGTAGACCCTCAAAGCTCACCAAACCACTCCCCCACCTCTGCCTCTCTCCCACGGCAACCTGGAAACACGAGTGTCCCTAAAACACACAGCAGCTTAAAAATCCTCTTCAAAAGGACGGTGGAAAAAAAAAAAAAAAAGAAAGAAAAAAGAAAAATAACACAAACCAAAACCCCAAATCCCCGGCATTCCCCGGCCTCACTGGCTAGAAAGGGGAGATGTTTTGTCGCCTGCTGCTGCGGGCACAGACAATGACCAGGCTGTGCCTGGGGACGGGGAGGGAAAAGCAATGAGGGCTCAGCGGGCTGATCGCCGGCGGGACACACACAGACACGCACACGCCGGGCTGTGCTCATTCTGCATGTGCTGGGCTTTGCCAGTTGATAATTAGCCTGACGGCAGCTTTGAGGAGCGGAGACATTTCTCCCGTGCGGTTGGTGGAACCTTTTTTCCCCCGCTTCCCTTCGTCCCGTCCTTTCTCCGGCCACGAAAAGCCGGAGCTGTGCCCTCCCCTCTGTCTCTTCCTCCGTTTTTTTTTCCCTCTGTTTTTTTTTTCCTCGGGAATTTACCCGCTGTAAGTGCGAACGCGCTCCCGGAGGGGAGGGATGCGGGAGGCGCGACCGAGCCTGGGGTCGGTGCGGCCCCGACGACGCTTCCCCGGGGTGCGCTCCCGTTCCCTGTGCGGTCTCCAGCTCCTGGCCCGCTCCCAGCCCGGTCCGCAGCCCCTGCCCGGCCGCCTCCCCACGGCTCAACCCCCGCGTTGGTGGCGGCGGATTGCGCCCTTCTGAAAATCTCCTCCCTCCCCTGCCGCAAATGCCTCCCCCGAATTAACAAATAAAAATTAAAAAAAGGAAAATATAATTTTGCAAAACGCCTTTCCTTACACCTTTATGTTTTTTTTTTTTCCCCTTTTCTTTCCTGTTTCAAAGCAAATTCAGCACGCTAGTCAACTTACAAGAAATAAATTCGCGGAGCCCGTTTGGGAAAGATCCGGGTCAGGAAACTGTGTGAAATTAAGAAAGGTTTCGTGGTGTTTGCGCTGTGATTTTTTTTTCTCTCTTGGTCTGCTTTTTTGACCTCGGAAATAACGAGGAGGTCTGAATAAAGCGCGCAACTTTTCGTGTCCGCGGTCTATGCGGAGCTGCCTTGAATGTATCAATTCGAGTGCGTGTACTCACATAAGTGCAAGAATGTATGTGCCGCTTAGTTAATGTGAGTATATATACGCATGCACATCATATCTATTGGTATGTAAGTATGAAAAGTGGTAAAAAACGTAACCGATTGTGAAAACAATAAAAAGAAAGAAAACCCCTACACATTCACGTTGAGCTTAGAATGGGTGCAAAATAAAAATAAAAGAAGGAAAGAAAGAAATGTATCCAGTCTCTGAATACTAGACTGTGTTTCTCTTCTATCTTCAGCTTTTTTTTTTTCTCGACATTTGTCCATATTTAATTGAATTATATTTAATTCGAGGTCTAAACAATTAAACTCTTGCCTTTAAGTTGCCTCATTCCAACCCCCAGATCATTTCTTTGATGTTTTAAATCGCATCAAACAGCTTTTCCGTGGAAAAAAAAAAAAGTTTAGGACTTGGCATGCTGAATACAAATATGCAAATAAATAAGCATTTAAGCATTTACTCTTGGTTTCCCGTCTCTATATATTTGTTGGTGTATGCGTCTCTATATCTGCCTGTATGTATATGCAGAGCTATATCTGTATTATATAGTCATACCTACATCTATATAGTAGATGTATATTTAAATATACATATACTCTCTTACTCATATGCATATAATATACTCACCTCATAGATATCTTCATACTTGACATTTTCAACCAGTTTCCAGAGCATGATGGCAGGCTGTTCTCTAGGAGGTGAGTGCATTCATGTGAAGAGCAGATGTCTGGATTCTCAGTACTTCTCTGTCTGTAATGATCCATCTATAATTGGAAATGGGGGACAGACACCAAATCCGACGTTCCTCTTCCATCGCAACTTATATCTGTTGTCTGAAACAATAGGCTGCAGAAGTCTGCCTCAATAGGACAGTAAAAAACATTATCTGTTACATAGTTACATATATCTACAGACATATATGTGACTATATATACATATACACACATATATAGACTTAGACCTATGCACAGGCATATAAAGATATATACATATACACAGTTGCACAGACGTACATATACATGCACATATGCACACATATACCTCAGAACACAAAACTTTTTCTATGTACTGACATACATAAATTGGCACACTTATATATGTAAATTATATATATTCTTGCATATGTAGGCACATGTATATTACACGTTAAATATGCATGTATACATACAAACCTGGTAAGTTTATATAGGGGTGTATATAAATGCATATTTGTGTATATATTTATACATCTGTATATATATGTGGATATACAGTGATCAAATATATGTATTATGTAGTGTATATATCCGCTATTTTAGTAGATAGATAGATAGATAGATAGATAGATAGACAGACAGACAGATGGACAAACAGATAAAGAGAAATAATGGATAAATGAATGAATACTTTTCGATGCTATTTATATTAAAATATAGAATAGGTTGCCTCTGCACTAGGTGATTCATCATCTACAACGAGATATTATGTTTTTCCCCCCATGCAAAGCACCTTTATTTACATGTCCAGAAATTATCCTCTCATATGCAATAAAACACCAAAACAGCGTCTCACCAAGCACATTCAAGCAAATCTAAAAGGACTGAATTTAGATCTATGCTTTCCGTTTGAAAGCCTTACACTTCAGACTCGGGCTGTATATTTTATAACTTGGAAACACTTTTTTCCGGGGAAAAATAAAAATCAGTCTAGCAACCCCTCCTCTGCACACGTTTGAATAGAGCTTAGCTACTTTCTGAAAGCGAGTAAAAAACAGAGTTGGATTTGTGCCTTTCCCGGGTAGCTGTTGGTTTGGAAGAAGAGAGGAGGAGTTGGACCATTTTTAACCTTTAATTTTTTTTTTTTTTTTTTCCCAGGCAAACCTTCCTTCGCATTGTCCGACTTTTTTTTTTGACACGTTGTACCGCAAAGAGGCGACCTGCAGGCAAGCAGAGCCCATCTCTGCCTTTGAAAGGAAACAATTGAGCTTTGCAGTGGGCTGGTGCAGCAGGAGGGGAGGCAAAAAGGGGGAGAAAAAGAAAGACACAGAGACAGAGAGACAGAGAAAAAGAAGGTGCTCCTAAATCCAAGGTCCTGTCTCTGGAAATGTCAAGCTCTAGACGGTTCCTACAAATCTTTGTTATTCTGCATGGGATCCTATAGGAAAGTGCATAATGTCCTTTGTACTTCCAAAGTTCCTACAGGTAAAGATGCTTTTATATATATATAATCTCGGAAACGAGGAGAACTTCATCAGAACACACTTCTGGTGGTTTGTTGGCTGGTGGGAAGGGTGGGCTCTTTTTTTTTTTTTTTTTTTTCTTCACTGTGGCCTCAAATTAAAGTAGAAAATCATCCCTTTTCCCCACAGCCTCTAAAGCTGTCGTTCCCCCCCCCCCACCCCGTTTCAAAGTGTACATCTTGTGAAAACTCAGCCCTCAAAAGGCAAGAGAAAAGCAGCAGACAGATATTATAACAGGAGCTGGACAACGATGGAAGTTGCTAAAGCAGAGATGAGTCTTTTTTTTTCTCAGCACAGACACGGCTGCATGGAGGAGGAGGAGAAAAGGGCACATCTTTGAGGGGGTTGGACATATCATTTCAACCGAAGCAGTAGTGTTAAATAAATGCTTAAAAAGGAGAAAGGATGGATGAGATTTGCATGTGGATGTGCGGAGATACCCGTGCAGCCACCCCCTTATGCACCTATAGATCTGAATGACCCTCTTAGAAAAATACCAGGCTCATAAATGGACAGTTTGCCATCACTTTTGTTAAAGTCTTTGAGTCATGTCCTGGAAGGCTGGCATAGGGCAGAGCGAATGTTCTTCCTGTCAGCTAATGCTTTACAGTTTCGTGGCACTCTGAATTAAATATGCTGGAGGAGGGGAGAGGAGGGAAGAAAAAGAAAGAAGAAACTAAAATAGATTTGACGACCACTGGCTTTCTGCTATCAGAATGGTATAGACTAAATTCTTACTTTCAAGTCCCACTACTATTACATTTCGCTTGCACTTGCAAAACATGACAAGAGTGTCTGAAGTGATAATTTAGAAAATCAAATTGAACAAAGGTACTTCGCGGTTTTTTTTTTTTTTTTTTTTTTTTTGCGCTTGTTTTGCACCTCCCATCCCCGCAGCTTCTTTAAGCGATTTCAAATGGGGAGACTTGCATCAATTTATACCCGAGACGTGCAATAAACCACGGGTCCAAAACGCGAGACGCGTACTCAGAACTGACCATTACAAGCTGCGGTTTCAAACCTAAAAAAAAAAAAAAAGGGGGCGGGGGCGGGGATGGAACCAGACATTTTTCGGCAGTTTTGGGGCACGTTTTTTTTACAATCTCTTCGAACGAAAGCTCCGTTTTTTCCAGCGGTGAGCTGAGCAAGGGCACTGCAGCCTCAGCCTGGCAGCTGTAATTGCAAAGGAATATATATTATTTTTTTGGCTTTAAGGAAAAAAAGGATACCTTTACCCACAGCACTGCCTGCGCCGGAGAACCCCCCCCCCCATTCACCGTTCCAATCGCAGCGGCCCCACGGCCGCGGAGAACCGGGCGCTGTGGAGCCGCGTTGAGCGGGGCAGCGGCGCCCTCTGATGGGGGTTCCCCTCCGAAAGATGCTGCTTCCCCCCCCGCCCAATACCGGTCATACCCATCGCTGGGAGTTCCACACAGCCAAACATTCCCTCTGCTAGAAATTATGCAGATAGCAGTGGTTTTTCTGCGAGGGTAAAGCTACAGGTTCTTATTCACACCGTTGTGTTATTTATTTATTTTTTTTTTAACAAATCGCTCGGTTTTTGAACCTCTACCTTATAATTGGAATAAATCTTTTATCCCCCATTTTTAAATGCAGTGTGTAACCTAGGTCAAGTATCCAAATAATCTCGACGAGATGTCAGTTAATGGGCTTGGGATGGAGAGGACCTGCAACGCCGTCATGACCACTTTGGTGAGAAGTCAGACCCCCCCCCCCCACGATCTCAACAAGTTATTCTCCTCTCATTTCATATGATGTTTCAGGTTCCTTATTTATTTATTTCTAAGTTTGCCTGCACTCAGTCAAGCTCCTGTTTCAGAACAGGACTTTCAATCCTGTACTGCCTTTGAAATCCAGCTTGAGTCTCTATCGTAAAGCAGATACCGCTTCTATGTCCAACTCCCAGCCAATCCGTGTTATTGGCCAGTGTTTAAAATAAATCGGTTTATCTCAGCGCCCTCTGCTGCTCGCTGTAGGCTCACATACGAAGGCAGGTTTCTGACAGTTCCAAGCCGAAGTCCAGTCTTTTTGGACGCGTTTGGTACTTTTTCTCGCAAATTATCTCCTTTTCTTTTTTCCCGACACTGTATTTTCCATACGTTCTCACGTGTGTTTCAAGATTCAGTGTTTTTATTGCAAACTTTCTTTGCAACTGTCCTGGTTTGACTGAAAATGAGTTCATTTTCTTCAAGCAATTAGAAACCTTTCTTTTTTTTTTTTTTTTTCATAGCTAGCACAGTCATTATTTGGACATAGTTTGAGAACAAGAGAGAACACCCCGGGACAGAGTTAACGTTTTTAATTGCTCTGGTCTGAGAGCCAAAGAGGTTCTGAGTATTCTGCCCACAGGTGTGAGACATTGAAGAAGGAGGGCAGAGATGGGGCAGAGCTTGACTGACATCCAGACTGATCAGTAGGAGTATTCCATCCCATTAGCCTCATGCTTTATATTCAGGAGAGTCAGGATATTCTGGTCTCTCCCTGGCTTTTCCCTTTGCTCTCAGAGAACCTACTTGGGGGAGTTTTGTTTGAGGTGTGTAGTTTTGCATTTTGCAGAGGCCTCTAGGTCTTTCTACCTTTGTTCTCTCTTTGGTATCAGCTGTTTGGGATCAGGTGCTGCTTCCTGGGACTGGCTGCTTGGTGTGGATGGAGCTGGTGAGGAACTTCTTCAGTATCTTTTATTTTATATTCTACTTCAATTTTTTACATGGATTTACTAGTAGTGTATTAGTATTTTGTTATTTTATTAAACTGCATTTATCTCAATCCAAGTTTCGCCCTTCCCACTTGATTCTCTCTCTTATTTGGGGAGTTGGGGAGGGGGGTGCATGAGCGGCTATCGTGGTTGTATTGCTAGCTTGGGTTTAACCATGACAGCAACTTAATGTGCGAGCAGGAGTAATTCTTATAACATTTCAGGTATCTAAAAATGTTGCTTAAAATTTACTACCTGCTTAATTATAAATTTACATAAATCATTACTTTGGTGTACATTTTATACCTTTTCATTGTGAATGATACCAAGACTTATCTCAAAATAAATCCAACTTCCTATATGATTTGCTGGTAAATCTAGTGGAAACTCGATTTGCAGACATAACCAGAGTTTTTCACAGAATCATAAAATCACACAGTCATAGAATGGTTTGGGTTGGAAAGAACCTTCAGAGGTCACGTAGTCCAACCGCCTACTGCAAGCAGGGACATCTTCAAACAGATCAGGTTGCTCAAAGCCTCATCTAACCTGACCTTGAATGCCTCCAGGGATGGGGCATCCACCACCTCTCTGGGTAACCTGGGCCAGTGTTTCACCAACCCCATTGTAAAAAAATATCTTCCTTATATCCAGTCTGATTCTACCTTCTTTCTCTTTAAAACCATCACCCCTTGTTCTATCACTACAGGCCCTGCTAAAATATCTGTCCTCATCATTTTACATTTTCCCAGAACTATCAATGCTCATTCTTTGTGGAGGGATGTCACCAAACCCTCTCACTGCTGCCTGCTCTCTTAGATGCCAGTAGTTTGTAGCAAGTCAGGCAAGCTCAAACACTGTACTAAGCCCCCATGGACGAGCCCAAGCAGTTTACCATGTCTTGCGGGGAAGAGACTGTGGGCTTTCCCATCAGTGGTGACCTCCATGGGGACACCCTTTGCCACAGTCCCTTCTTTGAGGTTGGTCCCAAAGCTGGGATCAGGGTGAAGGAGTCACCCCTGAGCATTGGGACCCACATCCTGCTGCCCCAGGGCTGTCAACTTCTTATACCACTGCTTGCAGCCAGAAAAGACAGGGCAGAGATAGTAACTCAACCTGAAATTTCTTCCCTGAAAAGGGCTCTGAAACACCCTAATGACTGTGCATAGGAGCAGGCAAGCTAGAAAGGGTTGGTGTGACCCTTTCAACAATCAGCACTATCCACCTGTGAAAAGAAGGGAGAAAAATATCTTTCTGGAGTCTAGCAGAGTCTTCCCTGTGATTTCTGACCATTTGTACAAGAGGAAGAGAGTAAAAAAACTCTGCATCAGCCTGACATTCAATAAGTGATTGGGCAACACCCTCAGACACATGGTGTGAATTGTGGGTTTGTCATATGCAGGGACAGGAGTTGGATTCGATGATCCTTGTAGGTCCCTTCCAACTCAGGAAATTGGTTCTATGATTCTATGACTTCTTTAAGTTAGAAGGGTGGTCAGCAGAACTGCTACTTTGGACTTCTGAATGGCAGACTTTGATCTGTTTAGGAAGCTGGTTGGCAGAGTCCCTTGGGAGACAGTCCTTAAAGACAAAGAAGTCCAGGAAGGCTTGTCTCTCTTCAACAAGGTAATCTCAGAGGCACAGGAATGGGCTGTCCACATGTGCTGAAAGGCGAGCCGACAGGAAAGAAGTCCAGCCTGGCTGAATAGAGAGCTGCAGCTGGGAATTAGGAAAAAAAAAGAGAATTTATAACCTTTGGAAGGAGGGACAGGCTACTCATGAGGAATACAAAAATTCCATGAAGTTAAGCAGGGAGAAAATTAGAAGGGCCAAAGCCCAACTATAGCTGAACCTAGCTACTGCTGTAAAAGGCGACAGGAAATGTTTCTATAAACATATCAGCAACAAGAGGAGGGCTAAGGAGAATCTCCATCCCCTGATGGATATGCAGGGAAATATAGTGACAGAGGACGAAGGAAAGGCTGAGGTACTAAATGCCCTCTTTGTCTGTCTTTAGTAGTCAGACCCATTGTGCTCTAGGTACCTAGACCCCTGAGCCAGAAGACAGGAATGAAGAGCAGAATGAAACCCTGATAATTCAAGATCAGTGATCTACTACACCACTTGGACACCCACGAGTCTGTGGGGCCAGATGGGAAACACCCAAGCGTGTTGAGGGAGCTGGCAAACGTGATCACTAAGCCACTTTCCATTATCTATCAGCAATCCTGGCTAACTGGGGAGGTCCCAATTGACTGAAAGCTGGCAAACCTGACATCTATCTGGGCCAGAAGGAGGATCCAGGGAACTATGAACCTGTCAGTCTAACCTCAGTTCCAGGGAAGATCATGGAGTAGAGTTACATCATATGGTACATACAAGAAAAAAAAAAAACGATCAGGCCCAGTCAACATGGGTTTGTGAAAGGCAGGTCCTGTTTGACCAACTTGATCTCCTTCTATGACAAGGTGACCTGTCTAGTAGGAGAGGCTGTGGATGTTGTGTACTTAGACTTCAGCGAAGCCTTTGACACCGTATCCCACAGCATTCTCCTGGATAAACTGGCAGCTCATGGCCTCTAGATGGGTGGACTCTGCAATGGATAAAGAACCGGCTGGAGGACCGGGCCTAAAGAATTGTGGTGAACAGAGTCAAATCCAATTGGCAGCCAGTCACAAGTGATGTTCCCCAGGGCTTGGTATTGGGGCTAGTTCTGTTTAATCTCTTTATCAATGATCTGGATGAGGGGATTGAGTGCACCCTTAGTAAGTTTGCAGATGACACCAGGTTGGGTGGGAGAGTTGATCTGCTGGAGGGCAGGATGGCCATACAGAGGCATGTGGACCAGCTGGATCATTGGGCTGAGGCCAACTGTATGAGATTTAACAAGGCCAAGTGCCAGGTTGTGCTCTTGAATCACAGCTACAGGCTTGGGGAAGAGTGGCTGGAAAGCTGCCTGGCAGAGAGGAATCTGGGGGTGTTGAATGACAGTTGGCTGAATATGAGCCAGCAGTGTACCCAGATGACCAAAAAGGCCAACAGCATCCTGGCTTGTATCAGGAATAGTGTGGCCAGCAGGCCCAGCGGGGTGATCATGCCACTGTACTCGACACTGGTAAGGCCCCACCTTGAATACTGTGTTCAATTTTGGGCCCCTCGTCATAAGAAACACATTGAGGTACTAGAGAGAGTGCAAAGGAGGTGACGAAGCTGGTGACGGGCCTGGAGCACAAGTCTTATGAAGAGCAGTTGAGGGAACTGGGGCTGTTCAGCCTGGAGAAAAGGGCTGACCAAACAGGCATTGCCCTTCATTTGCACAAGAGATCCTACATGGAATAAGGGGTTCTGATATAATGGGCAACTTTGCTGAATGCTGTTCTTGCTGCTGCAACGTTGATCCCTTTCATTTTTCTGTCAACCAAGCATCCTCTCAATGTTCACATCTCTAGGATGTGATCAGTTTTCTTTCAATTAATTGTGTGATAAGGACTGATGATTCAAAGGGAACTATGCAGGACAGAAAAAAGATTCAGTAAAGAAGCGGATCTGGACCAAGGTCATGCCACTGTACTCGACACTGATGAGGATACACCTTGAATACTGTGTTCAGTTTTGGGTCCCTCATTATAAGAAGGATGCTGAGGTACTAGAGAGAGTGCAGAGGAGGTGACAAAGCTGATGAGGGGTCTGGAGCACAAGCTTGATGAGGAGCGGTTGAGGGAGTTGGGGTTGTTCAGCCTGGAGAAAAGGAGGCTGAGGGGAGACCTTCTCACTCTCTACAACTACCTGAAAGGAGGTTGTAGCATGGAGGGTGTTGGTCTCTTCTCCCAAGTAGCAAGTAATAGGACAAGAGGAAATGGCTTCAAGTTGTTCCAGAGGAGGCTGAGATTGGAGATTAGGAAAAAATTCTTCATGGAAAGAGTTGTGAAGCATTGGGACAGGCTGCCCAGGGCAGTGGTGGAGTCACCATTCCTGGAGGGGTTATAAAGACATTTAGACAAGGTTCTTAGGGGCATGGTTTGGTGCTAGAGTTAGGTTATGTTTGGACTCAATGATTCTGAGGGTCTCTTCCAATCAAAATGATACTATGACTCAGTAATGAACAATCAACCCAAGAGTCACAAAACAGAATTCCCATCAGCTGGCTTGTTGCCTCTGACTTTCATCCATTTTAAAAAACATGCTTATAATGATGTTTGACAAACTCAAGGAATGTTTTAGATGACTTTTTCTTACGAAGACCTGAGTCATGTTAATAAGTAATTCATAGATAGATTGGAGACAGTCAGTTTTCCAGAGGGCATTTCTGCTGCCTTCGCAGGAAAACTTTGGGTTTTCTCTCTGTCTTTCTCCTCTGCATCTGCATCTCTTGGGATGGTGAGGAATTGCAAGGGCTGAATGACAATAAGGAGTTTAGGACAACCAGAGGCAACTCTATGGAAATCCCAGTCCTTATCACAAAGAGACAGTGAAGATACTCTTAGCAAATGTTTCTAGCTGAGAGGACACTTCGCTATTTATTTTTGTCAGCAATTGTAAAATCATCAAATGGCTGGAAAATTGCAGAGATGAGGAAACTTGAAAGGGGAGAGGATGTGGGTAGAGAAGAAGTTTTAAAACAACATTCAGCAACTTAATATACTTTTCAGGATGCAGGTATTCTCAGACATGAAGTAGGTACAAATAAAGCAGTAAGATGCAAAACATCAAGGTTTGTTTTGAGGCACTAATAACAAATATCTCCTCATAGTCAATAAACCCACACTGACATAATCTGAAAGTTAATCAGTCACATTGAGAAGAACCCTATTGCCTATTTGGAGAAATAATTAAAATTTTGGATTTGTCTAGTCATGATAAAAATGAGATCAAATGTTATTCATGTATAGGTGGTGCTCACCTGGCCATCTGTCTTTGATACAGCCTGTGAAGTAGAGTTCTTTATAAATGGGAAGTGCACTATATAGAAAAAAGTCTCAATGCATAACAGTACTCAGGCATTCCACTGCCTGTAAATCCAACCTTTAGTTTTTCCATGCCAGTCTATTCCTTCCTTCTCCCCAGTTACCGATCTTCAGGCATTTATACACCTTCAGTGCCAGTATTTCTTAGCTAGATAATTTTCTGATCCCACAAAGCAAGTTTCAGCCTGAGTTCTGGTGGAAGCGTCCTCCTTACATGACTGCTCCAGTGGGGATTACTTTGCCCATGCTGGAAGAAAAAGAAAATTTTCTTCCAGTTGCAGTAGAATTACAACTGAAAATGACAAGTTTATATTAACATTAATGACATATTCTATCACTAGAAAAAATATGGTATAGAAAGCAATAAGGATCAATTAATTTTGACAGTGGGAAGTGGGAGAAGAAGTCTCGGTTCTTCCTTTACCTGCCTGGCATCAGAAATGGCAGACTAGTACTCCCAGGCTAAGTCTTGCACAGTCTGTGGGCTATTTGGAAAAGGCAACCCCTCCAAGTGTTGTCCGTCTTATTTTACTGAGGAAAATTCTGGTACCTACTCTGTAGGTAGACACTCAACTTAACACAAGGGTAGTAAATTTCAAATAAATGCCTGGGTCCTTAAGACAAAGAGTGCAAAGCTTTGCTCATGTCTTATTGTCCCTTCTTATGAGCTTGGATTGCTCTATGTTGCTGATTTGTGTCCCCTTATTTGTAGGACGCAAAATTTCCTTTGGTCTTTGAACAGGAATCCTGAGTACTAACTTCATGGGTTTCCATGATTGACAGGAAAAGCAGGAGTTCTGTGATGCAACGTTAAACCAAAGGCTTTATGCGCAATCCACCACTGGATGATTTATCCTTTGCAACACAAAGGGGAGTCTGAGGAGTCCCAAGATTCACTGTCACAGCTTCAGGGTTATCCTTACTCTCCACATCCACCTTTTGAAAATGAACGAATCCTTTCTAAAACCACTTCCTCCTAGAAGCCAAACAAAACTAACAAAAATTTGCTAAATTTGTTTCCTTAAAAATGTTAAACTAAATGTACAAGGTTATCTTTTAGTTTCCTCAGTTGGGATATTGACACTTAAATTTGAGACTGGCTCATTCATCTGAATGAAGTATAAAATTTTTATTGCTTTATTGTTCCTGTCCCCAAAGAAAAGCCCCTGCACTTGAATAGAGAGTCACATAATCGAGGACAGGCAAACTGCAGCCATTAAAAGGAGGTCTTAGTTTTACTGAAAGTTGAACATGACAGAAAGTTAGGAGATTCCATTTTTTGGATTTAATTTGTTATTTTTGTGTGGATACAAACTGTGTGACATCTGGCTGAAAAACAAGGTTTAAGTTATATTTATAGAAGAAAATTCACTCTTCACATTTTAGGACATAGCCTGTAGAAAGAATTATCTATGCTTAAGATACAGCATTTAAATTTAATAGCAGGAGAGAGTTAATTAATTTTAAGGAAAGAGAAAAAAAAAAAAGACCTGGACTGTTATCTGATTTGAGAATAGTTTTTCCCTCCGCTATCACCCTCCATCACTTCATTTTTAATTCCTCTGCTCTCTTAACTTGCCTTCTGGAAGTAGGTGCTCAGATAATATTACCATAGGCAATGCTTTAGGGAGTTAAAAAAAATTTGGGGTACATGAAAGAAGACATAGAATGCTGTCAGGAAATTGTATCTGTAGGGGAAACATATTCTCAAAATTGCTTATAATATATGCAGAGTCAAATAATTCCCTGGATGCTCCCTTCACTTTGCTTCTGTGCTGCATTGTGGCCAAGAAGGACTTTAGCCCAAGTATCATAGAATCATTTCTGTTGCAAGAGACCTTCAGAATCATTGAGTTCAAACATAACCTAACTGTAGCACTAAACCATGCTCCTAAGAACCTTTTCTAAATGCCTTTATAACCCCTCCAGGAATGGTGACTCCACCACCGCCCTGGGCAGTCTGTCCCAATGCTTCACAACCCTTTCCATGAAGAATTTTTCCTAATCTCCAATCTCAGCATCCTCTGGAACAATTTGAAGCCACTTCCTCCTGTCCTATTACTTGCTACTTGGGAGAAGAGACCAACACCCTCTATGCTACAACCTCCTTTCAGGTAGCTGTAGAGAGTGAGAAAGTCTCCCCTCAGCCTCCTTTTCTCCAGGCTGAACAGCCCCAGCTCCCTCAACCACTCCTCATCAAGCTTGTGCTCCAGACCCCTCATCAGCTTTGTCACCTCCTCTGCACTCTCTCTAGTACCTCAGCATCCTTCTTATAATGAGGGACCCAAAACTGAACACAGTATTCAAGGTGTAGCCTCACCAGTGTTGAGTACAGTGGCATGACCTTGGTCCAGACCTGCTTCTTTATTGAATCTCTTCTCTGTCTTGCATCGCTCCCTTTGAATCATCAGTCCTTATCACACAATTAATTGAAAGAAAACTGATCACATCCTAGAGATGTGAACATCGAGAGGATACTTGGCTGACAGAAAAGTAAAAGGGATCAACGTTGCAGCAGCAACAACAGCATTCAGCAAAGTTGCCCATTATGTCAGAACCCCTTATTCCAGGTAGGATCTCTTGTTGGGTCAGCTTCTCTCATTCCCTAGGGGTTTCTGTTTGTGCATCCTCTGAGTATGGAATTAGTATAAAGCAAAGCAGTGAATCTATTTTGTGTAAGTCATGAAAATAGCCAAAGACAGACCAGGAAGCACAAGACAGTCACAGCTTCATAGAAACAAAAGCTGCAATTGCTCAGTTAATTTGACTCCAGCAAAACAAGTGTCAGAAAATCTTCATGGATTAACTGTTGAATGAACTGCGGTGTACCTTATAGAAGAATCAGTAATAATGCTGTCTTGGTTTTACTTTTTAAGGTCATGGATGTAAAATCTTTGTCAAACTTAATGAACTTTTCCTTTCTTAATCACTGTCTCTGGTAAAGATACACATTTGTTTTCTGTTCTGCGTTTTCCCGAATTTGAATCTTAAACCAGCAAAATCTTCTGCCTGGGTATATCTGTTAACTCTTTTCAGCTCTTTGTATCACCTTGTCATTCAGATGAATAAATTAAGCTTGTTTTTTCTTTCATTATATGGTAGATTCTCTTATACTGTATAGAATCAGAGGATCATAGAAGGATTTAAGTTGGAAGTGACCCCTGGAGGTCATCTGGTCCAACCCCTCTGCTCAAGCAGGGCCACATAGAGCTGTTTGCCCAGGACCATGTCCAGGGAACTTCTGAGTATCTCCAAGGGTGGAAACTCCACAACCTTCCTGGGCAACTTGTGCCAGCACTTGGTCATCCTTACAGTAAAGAAGTGTTTCCTGATGTTCAGACGGAGCCTCCTGTATTTCAGTTTGTACCTATGGCTTCTAGTTCTGGCACTGGGAACAACTGAAAAGAACCTGTCTCGGTCCTCTTTGCACCTTTCCTTCAGGTATTTATGTACATTGAGAAAATTTCATTTGAGCCTTTTCTTCTCCAGGCTGAACACTCTCAACTCTCTCAGCCTTTCCCCATATGAGGGATGTTCTAGACTCTTAATCATCTCAGTGGCGTTCCATTGAACTCTTTCCAGTATGTTCATGTGCTTCTTCTACTGAGGATCCTAGAACTGCACACAGTACTCCAGGTATGGCCTCACCAGTGCTGAGTAGAGGGGAATGATCACCTCCCACTTGCTTCCAACAATCCTTCTAATGCAGCTAGGATATCATTTTACCACCTTTGTGGGAAAGGCACGTTGTTGGCTTACGTTCAACTTTGTGTCCACCAGAACACCTACGTCATTTTCTACAAAGCTTTAGACAATGCTTTGCCATGACACAGAATTATAGAACCATTTTTGTTGGAAAAGACCCTCCAGATCATTGACTCTAACCTTAACACGGCCACTAAACCATGTCCCTAAGAATCTCATCTATGTGTCTTTTAAACACCTCCAGGGACTGTGACTCCACCATTGCCCTGGGCAGCCAATGCCTGACAACCCTTTCTGTGACTAAATTTTTCCTTAATATCGAATTAAAACCTCCTCTGGCAGACCTTGAGGTGATTTCCTCTCATCCTATCACTTGCTACTTGGGAGAAGAGACTGACACCCACATTGCTACAACTGCCTTTCAGGTAGTTGTAGACAGCAATAAGGTCTTCCCTCAGCCTCCTTTTTCCAGGCTGAACCTCCCCAGTTCCCTCAGCTACTTCCCATCAGACTACTGCTCCAGACCCTTTACCAGTTCTGTTGCCCTTCTCTGAACTCGCTCCAGCACCTGAATGTCTTTCTTGTCGTGACGGGTACAAAACTGAACACAGGATTCTAGGTGTGGCCACACCACTTTACTCAGTTCACCAACAGCTTTTTTGAAAGGAACATATCAGGAGCATAATACCCCACCTGTCATTGCTTCACATCTATGACAGGTGCAACATGACTTTTATGAATATGTCCATGATATCATTTTGTTTATGAGAGACAAAACACTCTTGTCCTTCTGCCCTCAAGTTCAAGCTCATACTTAGTGGAATGTCACCTATGACCAACAAGTCCCTTTCAGAGTCACTGCTTTCCAGAGCGGACTCCACCATCTCATAGGGAAAAGATAAGCATTTACATCATAGAATTACAAATTCCTTTTCCATTCATTAATAAATTGTTTGCTGGCATTCAGCTTATTGAACAATCCAGATCATGGTACATTTTTTTCCCCTTCATCAGTTTTCCTGCAAACTTTCAGTCACTTAAAAACATTATCATCAGTGACGTTATATATTCTCATTAATAAGAATATAAATTGATGTCAGGGCAGGAACTGAAACCTGAAACACTATTAGAAATTGACATGCTCAGTTTATATTCTCTCATCTTCATCCATTTCAGGTTCAAACAGATAGCTCCAGATCCATTTAAAGCATTTAGCATTTTGTCTAATTGTTGTAATTGTAATCAACATCCTAGTGGTTGCAAGTTAAATGTGCTCTAGAAGTCAATCAAATTTGTAATCTCATTAAGAGGAAGAAAAACAAGTTCATTTAACAGAGTCTGTTTTCCTTAAACCCATATCGATTAGTATGAATTATATTATCCTCCTTTAATTTTTTTATTAATTGAGTCCTCAGTCAGATAAATCATTAGTGTGAGCAGAACTGATGCCAGACTGTTGAGCATCTAATTATGTGGATATTTCTGCTCATATTTTTAAACCTTTAGTAACAAATTAACTTCTATGTTTCACCAAGATATACATAAAAAAAGAAATATTTATTTTGCAGACAGTTCATAATTTATTTGAAAACTCCTCAAATTTTCATATTCTAAGATACTGAGCAACCACAGATGAAGTTATTAGTAATAGTGTTTGTTATCTTCTTCTGAGGTATTACTAATAGTCTCTGTGAGACTCTACTGGTCTAGTTTGATACTGTTCTTACACTGGACCGATACATACTATTGTAATCTTCACCCAAGCACTTGTGTGTATAGAACAAAATCCGGACACAGTTTTAGATGAAAATCTCACCTAACGAACAGGATATTTTTTTCTTATTCTTGAAGTATTGTGAACCTGGAAGTCAAATAAAAACAGTGGCTTTTCATGATTTCAAGTGGAGCATTGAAATCAAACAGGTGTTAGTGGTCAGAAAAAAAAAAAAAATCACCTGAAAAAGACTGTGAAACATTTCCATGCCTCGTGCCATCATGTCTCCTCAACATGGATGTGGAATTAGAACATCTGCTTACCCTGATCTCACACCTTCTCTGCAGAACAGAAAAAACACAGAAAAAAAAAACTCATGAAAACTCTGTGTGGGTAACGTGCACATCTAAAATGTACAAATGATACAAATTGAAATTTGTAGATCAGTAGCGATATATGGATTCTTGTGAAACATGATATTCCCCTAGAAGCAGGCTGAATGCTGCTCAACCATGTAGTGGACATGCAGAGTGGATGGATTTTTGGTGGGAGAGGACATGTTTGAGAACAGTCACTTCTGTTTCAGGGGCTGAAGAGAATCTAGTTCTTCTCTGAGAATGGGAATTTTGGGGAATTATGAAGGAATTGTAAAACAGTAAACAGCTCGAGCATTTCCCTGCAGTCTGTACCAGCCATCTCCCATACTCTTATACTGAAAGAACAGCTCCTGGTGTAGTTTTGGCTTGGACTAACTAGCAGTCTCCCAGGCATAAGAGTAAAAGGGGTCACACATATCAGAGACCTTTCCTATTGTATGGTCTGGATGGAACCACCTCTTTTGAAGTGAAAAAAGTCATATTGTATCACTCTGCAAACTTCACATTTATGCAGAGTACAAGAAGTCCTAGAGAATATGGGCAAAAATATTGCTAATAAACAGAGTTGTCTGTAATTAATCCTGGTCCTATTGAAGTCCATGGGGATTTTGTTATTGACTCAAATAAAGGGCGAATAGGGTAATTAAGATAGCCTCAAGGTACTGAGTACTAAAAGTCAAGGATGTGGTGTGATACTGAAAAAGAAAAATAATTTTCTCTTTTAGTGTGTTCTGTAACTAAGTAAAAGAAAAAAACTAGGAGGTTCTCTTTGAATTGGCATTTAGAGGAGATAATATACGCACTTTACATAATTAACTTTATTATTCCATGAATCAGACTTCTGATTCTTATCCCAAGAATAATTAGACTGAAACTAAAATTAGAAGAAATCTCTAGTATTTTGGAATATAAACACACTGGTTGTAATATTCCTGATATTCTTATTACTATTATATTTTTATTTATTTTTATTTTTATTCTTATTTTATTTGTATTTAGATTAAGATTAGTTTGTTAAATCAATCATCTTGCTTGACGGCCATTGTGATCTCTTGAATAATAGATATGTTTAGTTTGTCTATGACACGGGACTCTCACCTGGATCATGGGGTCATCCAGCAGCTACAGTAAATTCAGCTTTTCACATGGACACCTTGGAGCCTGGGTATGTCCACTGAGGTTTCCTCTCATCCTGGTAAGAATCTGAAATACAGGGCTGACAGATATGACATAGGACCTACAGGACATCCACATTGTAATTCTGTAACACTTAACATGATAAAATTAAAAAGATACGTGTACCTTACTTCAAAAGCTAATGAGTCATCGGCTTCTTGTGACTTTGGCTTCATATTTGACCCTCTTACCTTATGATCTTGGCTGATAGTTGCAGTAGCACATTTTTCTGATCTAAATTATGTATAGATATTTTAGATAAAGTTTTTAATGGTCTTCTTCAGGGTAGTATGTCTTTACTGAACTTTGCACAAAGTTTGAGATCATCTATGTCTCAGAATAGACTGATAGGAACGTTTTATGTAATGAAACATAATCAACTAAAGGAGCAGATGACTGGCAAGAAGCTACTTCTGAAAGCTGAGATCACTGGCTCCTGAGAGAGGCTCCCCAGAAGATACTAATAGTAGCTGAGGTTGGATAGTCAAAATCCATCTCCTACCCTCCTAATTGACTGAGTACTGAGTAGAATTGAGACTAAGTTTTGGCAGACAATTAATAAGAAAATGTGCACAAGGCTGCAAACATGTGTACCAATAAATACAGATCAAAATATATTCACTGCCCTAAATAATGTTTTTGTTGCTTGAAACAGTTGAAAGAGCATCTACATCATCCTGTCCTGCTGTCTGTGTGTCTTGCAGAAGACACCACACGACAGAAACCTATCATGTCCTTGGTTGCTTGGTGGCTAAAACTTAGTTGTATAGGTATGGCAAGACCATGACAATTGACTTCAGGACCAGAGATCAGTCCAAGTAGTGCTTAGCAGCACTAATAAAAAACACTCCAACCAACCAGCCAATCAACCAAACCAAAAAAAAAAAGGTTCAGAATTTTATCTGTGTTTGCTCAGTTTCCCACTGGAGTAGTTTTGCTATGAACTTGTTTGTTGCCACGAGGAATATTCTTAATGTGCAGATTCTTGTATGTGTCTGTACAACAACCATTTTTGAGGTGATATTATTATGTTTTTCTCAAGACAACAACCTTGAGTCTAGCTAAGCAAGTGAAAAACAGTTAAGAATCTGGAACAGAGGCGGTAATACCAGCTGCAATTGAAAACATTGTCTACTTTGTTGGATGAACTGAACCTGTAAAACTGGAGGACAGAATGGGCTTCTGATGATTAGAAGTTCCTCCCATTTAATTTTAACTGAAGGTGAGTTTATATTATTTCCCTTTCCCTTTCCCACTACTTGAAGTTAGGTATTTAGTCAAGCTAGGCTTCCTCTACCATTAATGTGGATGCTCTAATCAACCAGTCTAAATAGATACCCAACTTTTATCTAAAATTAGAGACCTGTGCAAATCTGTGGTTTTGTTTAGGGTCTCAGTGAAAGGCACATCAAAGAGAGTTAAAAACTAATGTGGTAAGAATGAAAAGTTGACAAAGGTCAGTCATATCTCTCTTAATTCTGTTCCAAAATGACAAGATTGGATCCACAAAACCTTCTTCTGCTACCATAGTATACTTGGCTCATTGAGCAGGCATGGAAGACTTTTTACTTATTCAAAACACTTGGTTCCACCACAAGCATTATGTTCTGATGCAGTTTTCAATGTGATTTTGTCACACAGCATTTCTACTTTCAGTTTTAATTGATAGGAGTAAAGGGAAACAAACTTCATCCTAATCTCTTTCAATCAGAATCAGAATTGCTAATTTGCTTTTTAAACTGTGTTCCTGATATGTCTTTCCCTAGTTCATTGTGCAACATTTTTGCTGGTGAATAAAGGGTTGGTTGGTTGTCTTTCATTTTAATTTTCACATCATAGAAGATTTTCAATGGAAACTTTCCCTATTTATTTCCAAGATCCAAATTTGACAAATAAAGAGATAATAGCCTGGCATACTTCCAGTAGTTTATTCACAGAGCATCCTGTTCCTCTAATATGCTCTCTACTGACCATTCCTAATTTTCTGCGTGATTTTACTATTGGCTTCACACTGCATATTAATTTGCAAAGTCTCAGTGCTTTGATAACTCCTTAATTTAGCTAGCCATAATGATGGCCCAGAGTGGCTCATTAATATTTTTGTTAAATGCATTAATTAGTTAAAAAAAACACATGTGAAAACTAGATAGCTCTAGGTGATAACAGTAATGGGACTCATCCTCCTGTCATCACACTTCCAGTCCAAGGCTCTAGATGCAGGTGTTGAATCACAGAATCATAGAATCATTTTGGTTAAAAGAGACCCTTAAGATCATTGAGTCCAACCATAACCTAACTTTGGGACTAAATCACATCCCTATGAACCTCATCTATACATCTTCCGAACTCCCCTAGGGATGGTGACTCCATCACTTCCCTGGACAGCCTGTTCCAATGCCTGACAACCCTTTCCATGAAGAAAATTTTCCTAATATTCAATCTAAACCTGCCCTACCACAACTTGAGGCCATTTCCTCTCATCTTATCACTTGTTACTTCAGAGAAGAGACCGACACTCTCCATGCTACAACCTCCTTTCAGATAGTTGTAGAGAGCGAGGAGGTCTCCCCTCAACCTCCTTTTCTCCCAGGTCCCTCAGCTGCTTCTCATCAGACTTGTGTTCCAGACCCTTTACAAAGTTCATTGGCCTTTGTTGAGCTTCATAAGGTGATGACTGTCTGTGTATGTACATTGGCTTATATTGGCACAGGTACCAAGATGTAACTAAATGCAAGGCAGCTACTCTTTTCACAGTTTCATGCATTTATGGACTAGAGTATCTAAGGAATCAGAGTGAGGCTGGAAAATGTGACATATGTCCCCTCTGCAAAAGTGCATACAGACTAGGCAGGATACCTTTATTACCTTCAAAAGCTGTTAGGTCCTATGTGTGGTCAACTGAACTGAGCCCAAAGGATTCACAGAATCACAGACTAGCTGAGGTTGGAAAGGGCATCTCAAGGTCATTTATTCTACATGTCCTACTCAAAGCAGGGTCATCTTGAGCACATTGCTCAGGGTCATGTCTTGTCAGCCTCTGATTATCTTCAAGAATGGACACTCCACAACCTCTCTAGTCAAGCTAGTCCAGAGTTCAAATAAATGCACAGTTCAAAAAGTTTTTCTTATTTTTCAATTGAGTTTCTTGTATTTAAGTTTGTGCCCATCAACTCTTGTACTGTCACTTGACGCTGCTGAGCAGAGTCTGGTTCTGTCTTGTTTACTCCCCCCCTCAGGTATTAATAGACATTGCTAAGATGGATCCACTGGAGTCTGTGGGAAGCTCATTCTCTTCTGGAGCGGTAGACGGACACCAAACAGGATACTCCTGGGCTGCTAAAATGGCCTATTTGTGAGCAACTGAATCAAAATGATACTGTGCATGTAGACTGTGTGTATAGACTGTACTGTACATATATGTTTGCTGAAAGATGATGTTTAGTACTATTTCAGATTTTCTTGAGTATCCAAGATATACACAAGGGATTGACAGATGCAGTGAAGATGTGAGAGACCTCAAACCTTCTGGAGAAGAAGAAGGAAGCCAGGTAGGATAGGCAAGGCTGTCTGAAATATCACTTGATGCTTATATGTGGGTGACTGAATAGTGCCCTCAGGGTGTCTGTGGGTATAAAATAACAGCAAACGATGTCTTGGTTGCCTTTGTGAAGGTCTGCCTAGTGTGCTAGATCCTGAATGAGCAGAACTCTGTCCCACGCTGTGGTGTAATTCTAGTGATGTTTTTTCCAAAAGCTTGACATTGTGAGTTTCTTCAGAAACTATCCGTATATACAACTAAGTCAAATATATTTCCATTAAAACAGCAACAACAAACCAACCAACCTGACAAAAACAAACAACATAAACCTTTGCCTTGAGCAACAACCACTTTCATTAAGGTTTGAAGTTCCCATTGATTTCTTGTTCATGTCTTTTCTTTCTGAAGGTGAATCCAAATTGCAGTTAGGAGGATAGACATTTTGTTAGATTTGGCTTTTGGTGGCTACATATAAATTAGACTGTATTTTCCAGTAAAATATAAGTGAGCACCCAGTCTCTTTAACATGAGTGGGAGTTCTGTTGAACGCGTGGACAAATATCACTGTACATAGTTCATAACTTCTGCTAATTCTGAAACTTGAAGACACTAATAATTTTACATGTTTGGTTCCTTTTTAACCTGGGCACTTACTTTGTGACTTTGCACAAGTTCTCTGTATGCAGTTTGCATTTGAAGTCTGATAGAGGTCGACTTTTTCCCTATTACTTTTTTCATCTTCTTGTATGTTACAGTGTCTACAAATTAGAGGCTACTTGTGCACATTGACATGTATTTTGGCCTTGCACTTCTGCAAATCTTATCAGGTTTGTCTTCTTTTTGTTCTAATGGAGTGAGTGGAAAATTTACACACCAAAGTGAAGAGAGAGACGGGAGAGGCAACATGTCATGTGTCTGTATTCAAAATACTGATGAATTTGTCACAGTTGTGTTTCCTCTGACTTTGGAGAAGAGCATATACAGAATTAATCAGAGGAATTCTCTATAACACCTGGGAAATTGTATTTCCCAGAAGATTAGAGAAGTAATATTAATTATTGAGATTTCCTTTGTTAAGGAACAGAGGTGGGGGTTGGATAAACCAAGCCTAAACATGTGGAAACTGCCTCCTAAGCCTTTTCCTTTTTCACCTGAAATCCTTCTGAAGTTTCTGCCATTGCAGCTTTGTCCTTGGTATGTCATTGTCTAGAATTCCGCATAAAGTCATTTCTGCAAGCACTGAAACAACACAGAAAGAAAGAGGGGTTGTCATCAGGTTCCCAAACAGCTTTGAAACAGAATGACTAGGAAAGCACTTTAAAAAACCCTCTTTCTGAATTTTTTTCAGCAAAACTTTCAGGTCCTTTTTCTTTTTAAAGTTTGACGAAACATCTAAGCTAGAGTTAGTTCAAGTCATACCTGAAAGAGGGTGCTAATTACATCTAAAGGGTTTTTTAATATATTTTTTTATTATTTTTTTATTCTCATTGTTTCTGCCTGGGAAGAGACAAACCTTGTGCCACAACACTGACATCAACATCCAGAGAGAGAACGCTGGCTACTAACACAGAACCTCAGCTGAAATAGGACTTGGAAATGAAGTGCTGTAACTTTGCAGAGAGAAGATTAAAGAATTAGTTTGAGTCTGTGGAGATGTGGATTTGATTGCCAGCATTATCACAGCCTTTCTATGCAATCATGGGCAAGTCACTTCTGAGGGCATATATCTCAATATAGTCTGGTCATCTAAATATTAAGTATTCAAGGTTAAATAATTTTCTAGGTTGTATCCATTGTCAATGGACAGAGAATAAGATTCCTGCCACTTTTCCTCTGTGGTAAACCGAGAGAGACTAATAGAAAGTAAATCATCCCATACAGCTTTGATTTCTGCTTTAGGACAGTACAAATTGCCTTGCATTTTGTCTTTCTCTTGATACATCAAGAATGAAATCTGGTTAACAGATTCTAGATGAGATACCTATTTAATATAACTATAATTATGTGGAATAAATCCCACCATTAATCTCTGTATAAGATAATCTTCTAGCTGTAATGTGGGAACAGGATTTCTGCTCCTCTGATTTGTATGTAATAACTATTGAATGGAAGTTCTAGGTCCTGTAATGTCATAGATCAAGTTCCTATCCAGGTTTGATTGTTTTTATCCAGAGAGGGAAATTATTTTCAAGCAGCAGACAAATCAGGTTTAAATCAACATAGATTTTATTGCCGTGAAATGTTTGATCAAATGTGGTCATTATCTTCATAGACTCATGTAAAACAGGTAGCTTGTATAGGAAATAGAAATATAAAAGATTATGTTTTTCACCACTGAATTATAAATTAAAATAAGTGGAAGTAAAAAAATCAAAACAAACCAAAACCCCAAACCAATAAATAGGACATTGCTTGTTGGTGACCAAGTGCACACTCACATTTAAATACAATCACAACAGCTGCTGTACAGAACAGAATTAATTGTACAAAATAAAGAAAAGTAAAGAATAGCAATAAAAAAAGATCAGACCTCTCCAAATGACCTTCACCTGGCAAAGGAAAATGACTTTATCTTCCTCCCCCATTCCCCACACAGCTGTACTTGAAGTCTTGTTGAAACTGTAATGGGGGCAGAGGCAGAGGATATTTTTACAAACACAGTTCCTGTATAATTATGTTCATTGATTCTTCCTTGTGTTGCAAGCTCGTGCCTTCTATCAATGCTATTTTTTCTTGTCCTTTAAGAGTTAGAGCAGCAGAACCAACTCTCCAAAGGATAAACGAAAGTAAAATGACCTGGGATTTCATCAGCAGCCCTTTTGGATACCTAAGACATCTAAGAGCAAAACTGCTTGTTGATACTAGGAAACAAACAAACAAAACTAGAGAAACTGGCTCTTAGAACAATAAAGCATCCTGTCTTGAGACTTACTGCAAAATTATGAGCTGCAGCTGTGCCACTGAGTCATGTTCAAAGGAACTGGGACAATATTTACAAAGAGGTCTAGGATCTGGAAGGACTATACATTGTGCCTGCTTTGTAGCAGATTTGGTTTTGTCATTGTTATTTTTTTTTTTTTTGGGGGGGTGCGGAGAAGTTAAAGAGAAATTTCAAAGCCCAGATTCCTTGTTGGTTTGGAGAGTTTAGCCAACACACGAGCAGTTAATACAGTAACACCTTTCCCCAGGAAGAAAGGCATGTGGTTATTCAGTGTGTTTTGTTCATGAGTAATTTGCTAACAAATCCAAGTATCAATAGCTGGTCTTTGTGAGTCAAAAGTGTCAGGGCTTAGTATAAGAAGTAAGTTCAGAGACCTACTTAAAGTGTTTTGAGATTTGCGGTGGGAAAGGCGTAATGCATACACAGCTAAGCAATGGACTGAAGTACAACAGGATCCAAATACCCAGCACTTGAAGCATGAACCTAATTCATTGCTTTGGCAATGGTCTAGATGCTTTACTATAATCCTTCAGTGTTTTTGACCTGAATGGAGTAAACAATTCCATGGTATCTCAAAGGGAGATTTTTTTTTTTTTTCCAGATCAGGTTAATTTCAAAGTCAAAAAGGTACAAATATACTGAATTTGCTACCAGTGATCACCTGCTATCTTCATACCATGCCCTTCCTTCGGGCTGATCTAATTCATGAGTGTGCTCTGAGATGGCAACAATTAATTGCTTAAAACTGCACTGAAAGTTCAATTTTCAGAAACTAAAGGCATTTTGAGACCAAACTGCTCTGATAGCTAGCTCAGCAGAAAAGGCAGTAGTATTTTTTTTTCTCTCAATAAAATTAGTAAGTACAGATAAAAATAAATAATAGAGAGCCTGTGAATGTCAACAAACTTCACATCTACCTTTTTAAAATAATTCTGCTGTTAAAATTTGCTAAAATACTAAAGGAAATAACAGAAGGTTTGGGATGCAGGTAGCCTTTTAATGGTAAGAATATAGCAGTTCACTCAGGTTGAATCAGATCTGTATTGAACCTTACCAAAAATCTGTATGGGTTGATAAGTCAAAAACTGGAACTTCTGGGTCTTCAAGAGTGCTCAGGTTTATTAATATTAACAGATCAAATGGTAATCTAGGTAAAAAATAATTCGTTACCTGCAGAGCAAAGGCTCATAGTACTCATGTAATACCAAAAGATGTAAGTCTTTAAGCATATTATTGTTGGGACCTTGGACCATACCCTGCATATATAAATATTTCAGATAATGTTGTATACACATTATTTCCAGCATCAGAGACTTGAATTTGATTGTAATAAAATGTTGCTTTCTCAAGAGTTTTACAGAATAATCTACACAGTCGGTCATGCCTTCTTCTCCAGAAGACTGGCGTTTTAGTGAGGAAAATGGAAAAGGATTTAAGAAACTTGTCTTCTTCTCTTCCTTCATCCAAGTCTGATCTAAATTCATCCACATCCTGAAGCAGAGGACCATAATTAAATTGTTTTACAGTACATTTTCTTGTCACAAATCTGTGTATCTGACAGCCCAACTTGTGATTTTTTTTCCCCTTCTCCATTTCTCTACCTCAGTTTGGACAATAGAAAAAGTAGAATGCATTTCCTTTTCACTTTTAGTCATGGTTACCTACCTTCACACTCAAGTATTTAGTGTTCTAGAACAGTTCCCTGATGTTTCTGTTGAAGACATATCTGAGGATCATTCATTTGATTTTAGCACTTCTCCAGAGGTGCTGGAGTGAAAAATTAATTCAGTAAAGTTTAAGTTCTGTTAGGCACTTAGCTGATCTCAGTATTTCAAGGGGGTGGAGTCCCATGGAGATCCATCTATGTACCTCAATGCACAAAGGTTGCCTAGATATCACTAAAGTAGGTATCTAAGTTATATACCTACCATAAACAAGGACAAATCTGGACAAAATCGTAAGACAGTTTTTGTTGTTGTTGTTGTTTGTTTGGTTGGTTGGTTGGTTGGTTGGTTGGTTTTTGAGATTCCCTTACGTGAGCAAATAAGAACTCATTAGTTCTTATAATGTTTTCTCACCATGATAACAATGTCCTTGTTGACCTCCAGAGGAACGACACTGTGCCATAAGTGCTCTATTCTCTTTGGAATACTTTTGAAAGGCAAGTCTGAGCTTGTTGATTCAGTTTGACTCCTTACATCATGACTGTAAATGCCCTCAGACATTTGTCCTGGTCCCTGGATTTAGCCTAAAGCCAGTCATCCAAGATGCAATACATGCTAACTAGTTGTAGAAAGCTATGATAGAGATACATTTGTATGAGCATTTTTATCCTTGGCTTCTTTTATACCTAGTTAAGAGAAGCACACACTTGAGTCATGAGTCATCATTACTTTGAGGTGAGATAAACTGTGTACTATAAGTGCCTTTTTCTTTCCACTGATTGTAAGGAGAAGAGGGTAACTAATTGAGTTATAGTCACGTATAACACAAATGCTGCTGTTACATTGCAACCATTACCTGTGCAGAATGAAAGGCACTTCCAGATGATCCCTTAGACTTGTCCTAGACACTTGGTGTGCAAGTCAAGTGGCCACCTTTAGGTATCTACTACTGTCTTCTGGGATCCTCCAGCTCCCCCTTGAGGTGCGTCCAGTTCTCCTATAGATTTCATATCACATCTATCAAAACTCTGTGGCTGTCTCAGATGCCTTAAAACATCTCAAATTTCTCTAAACACTTACATGTGGACAACTATAGTATTTCCTATCATAGAAAGAGATGAATTGTCCCTTGGAAGAAAAGGTCTGGTTCTGCTGAACTTAAAAGGAGTTTAGATGGTCAGCATAACCCCACCCTGTAATATCAATCCTTCCTAACTTTCTCAATAAAGTGGTACCAGAGAAACAAGAAATAGAATGGAATAAAAGTCTTGTGGGAGAAGTTAGAATGTGACTGGAAAATGTCTCTTGACTCAGAGAGTCTTAAGCTCAAACTATGTCTCCAATGTTTTCTGTGTAAGGATGTGTGGTAGGTGATAAAGTGATATTTTGAAAGTACATTAGCAGGGTTATTACCACTTAGCTTCTGTGGACCAAGCCAATCTGTCTTATTTGTCATTTGGGGTTTATTTTCTTTTCAGTAAGTGAGTGGATTCTGTTAGAGCTCTGTACTTCAGCTGGATTTCTAAAGACAATAAAGCTGCAGAAACAAGCTGTTGAGGAAAAGAAAGCATCATGAAATTGAGGCAACACAAAAGATGATTGCAGTTGCCTGCATTGATCCTTTTGAACAAAGACCTGGGTGTGGTAGACTGCAGTGTTGTGGGACAAGGGGCTGAGAAGATAGAGGGCAGAAGCCCGTGCTGTCATTTAAACTGAAGTTCACAGAGGCATCAGGACTCTTACTGAAACTATCAAGGATTTGTTGTTGGTTTTTTTTTTTTTTTTCATTTTAGTCTGCCATGCTCTTTTCACAAAAGACACCACGGCTGCTGCTTGAATGGTCAGGACAGATTCCCAACAGGTTCTGGCCTCATTCCAGTGCAGCTTTATTGTACATTCCCACTTGGGGATGAGCAGTCCCCAACACCAAACAGTTCATTTGTCCCACGGCCCACGAACTTCTCTTTTGCCAGGTTTCCGTATTGTTTTCCCAATAGTGAGTAGATCAGGCATTTCCAATGGATCAGAGGAAGCCCTTCTTTCAATCTATCCAGCATACCAGCAAAGCCAGGATGCTGGAACTGTGTGTCCCACAACTGATGCGCTGGCCTTAACTGTGCTGCTGGAGAAGAAAGTGCTTCAGATTTCATGTGCCACCTCAGCCAAGTCCAGAAGTGCTTATAAAAAACAGTGTTAGTGTATCATTCAGAACAATCAAATACTACGTGCACAAAACAGTAGTTTAGAGCAACATAAATTTTAAAAAAGTGACAATTTCATCACACAATTACTGTACACTGCTGTCCTTAGGGTTGAATACTTTCCTCTCTCACGCTCCCTTTTTCTCTCTGTTTTAATCTTTCTCTTTTGTATTTTCATTTTTTGATTTTTTTTAAATTTTTTTTTCTTTTTCTTTTTTCCCCCCTTTTTTTTTGGATTTGGTCCACTGGAGATAAATTGCCCTCAATGATATATATATTTAAAAAAAATATCAGCAGCAAGACTCTCTTGAAATAGATTCTGTTTGATGTAGCTAGTCTGTCTTTTCTGTTTTGCCCTCTTTCACAGCAGCCTCTGAAGTTTTCCGCAGGGGGGCTTTCTCTGAGTTGGCATGTCCTTGGCCGGATTCCACCGCTCCTCCGTTTTTGTGCGATGTGTGCTTTTCCAAGTAGTTCAGCATTTCACTGAGAACAGTTTGGAAAGTGCTTAGGGCAGCACATATTGCAGGAGTTCCAAAACCATGGGTAATCAAACTACAAATGGGAAAGAGAGAGAAAAAGAAATACACACATGCACATAAATATAAATGCACACACGTTCATTGAAGAGTTTAGAGTACACTTATTTTGCTATAGCAAAATTCAAGATTTGCTCCCTAAACTATTTATTACGTATGGGAGAAACAGGAAAGAGTGGACCTGAAGAGCAGATTACATACAGCTTCAAAGGTTGGTTTTGGTAGGACTCTTGGTTCTGAAACTCTGTATGACGGATCCTTGGCTGATGCAGATTGACACGAGTTGTTGACTTTCAGAGAGACCAAAAGAGGGTCCTTGCCCTAGGCTCCCCAACATCACTATTTTTCCAGTCCCAGAAGGTTTTTATCTCCCCTTCTCAGGTAAATGAAACCAGTTTTGTGTGGTTTATTCACTCTCCTAGATCAGAGCCTTGAACAACAAGACCTAACTCTTCTACATGGATATATATATGGCCATATCTGTATTAAGAAATTAAGGACTGCTGAGGTGCAATCTCAGACCGTCTGCACAATTATCATGGTTTGGTCATATCCGTGCTGCCGAGCCCTCTGAGCATCCAATAGGGTGGAAATCTAACCACTAATTGAGAATAGTCCCTGGCCAATGCTGGTGACCAAACAAGGCCCAGGAAATGTTTCACATAGGGCTGGTTGAGCTCCGCTAAATTCATGGACCATCCTAACCAGTCAGTAGTAAAAACAACCAGGTTTCAACAGCTTTGCTCTGGTGGTGTTGAATTTACTACTATAGATCTACCCTGCTGCACGTTTCATCCAAATAAGTGTTTTTTTCAAGATAAGACTCAATTTTTCTTGTTTTCCTGCACTGCAAAGTAGCTGAATTTCAGTGATGCTCCTCGCTTAACAGCTAGTTAAATGACGTATTAATGCATTTGCCATGCAGAGCCAAAGTGAGTTAATCTCATTGCAGTTTAGAGGAGCATTTCAGCACACACGTGTATCTACAGTCACTTGAGATGTTTTGGGCATCCAGTCTGGCTTCCACCTGCAGATCCAGAAGTGTGCAAGTTTCCCACGGGTCCCATCTCTTAGATACCATCTCTGTGAGGAGGTCTCAGCTACCTTGAGATATCAGAAATGGCACTAGAGACCAGTTTTTAGACAATCAGCTCCACTCCCATTTGTATAAGTATTATGTGTACAGTATAAAATATTTATGTAAGGATCAGTGAAACTGAAGTTGTACCAGACACCTTACTATGAGCAAATAATTTAT
Organism: Patagioenas fasciata; assembly: GCF_037038585.1. Taxonomy (NCBI): domain Eukaryota; kingdom Metazoa; phylum Chordata; class Aves; order Columbiformes; family Columbidae; genus Patagioenas; species Patagioenas fasciata. The sequence goes on along the minus strand of NC_092522.1, from coordinate 121,058,111 downwards.
TCTCATTGTTATAATGATGTAATTTGATAAGTGCTAAATGAAAAACAAACAAACAAAAAAAAACAACCAACAAACAAACAACCAAAAAACCCATAACACTCCAGATTTAAAATTTTCATTTCAAAGCATAAATGAAAAATTATTTCAAAGGTTAAAATCTCATTGCAGATTTTAAAAGACTGATTTCAGTTATCCCAGTACTGCTCAGGGCAGAAAGAAGATGAGAGGAACAAAACCTGATTTCTGCATTTGCAGACATTTTTGAGAAATTAATACTTTATATTGGTTTGGGTGAGGAAAAAACCCTAAAACCAAAACATAACAAAACATTACAGTGTTTCTGATAAAACAGTGACTATTTTCCATCCCATGACAGTTAAGATCCTGTCCCTGCAGTAACTCTCAGGGTGTCTTAGGTACCACATCAGTAAATCCTGCTCTAACACAGAGAACTGGGCGTAGGTCAAAAATGGGAACATTTCACTTCATTGAGAACCTCTCTCTTCTGCACTTTGGCTTCTCAGTCTTTCCAATTGTTTTATAAAAAAATGAAAAAGTAGACACCAAGAGAAAAGAAGCTGTACAGGACATAGACAACTGCTGGGATGCTTGAAGAATATTAAAAATCAACAGCAGAAACAACAAAAAACACAACATAGGAAAGGCTCTAAGATATCTTTTAGGATGATCTTTCTGCCTGTCGAACATTGGAACACTGTTTGGTTGGAAAGCTGATATCCCAGGGAAAATATCAAACTTATAGGAGTCCTAATCAAAATGAGGCCTTATTTTGGAAATCTATCTCCATTTCAGATTGGGAGTGGCCCAGTCTTTTATAAAAGGTCTCCCAAAGGCTATTAACAAATAACTAGCTTTTAGAATGTTTATCTGTCAGTCTCCAGGCAGTTCTCAAAGCAGGAATTGATGTTTATCCCCAGATAGTAATGAGAGGGAAATGATAATTAAATATTTACAGACCATTTTGGAGACATCAATTAACAATACCATGACTCTTTAAGTCTGGACTTATAGTAATATCTGGATCTTTTTAATTTAGTATTAAAAAGATGTAAACATGCCTCACTTTGACTTTTTATAATTTTTTTTAGAAATGCCTGACATACCAGGAAAATAGAATCTTCATCACTGTAATTGTAAGTCATGTTTTTAATAGTAGCAAAACCAAGATCAGGAGTAGTATATAGATAAGACTATTTTTAGCCCTTTCAAGTCCTTTTAGGAATCAGGTAATTTCAAGATTTTGTGTTGGATTTTATCACTATGTTAGTCTGCATAAATCCAGAGAAATGAAAATGTGATGGAGCTTACAATAACAGAAAGCAAGAAAAGGAAATTCATAAATATCATCGCTAGTTAGAATATCTCATGATTTTTACAGTGCTTGTGTGATCTCCTCGGTCTATACCAACACATATATCAAAATATTTATGATCTTGCATGCAAAATAAACTTGTTTATCTATTTTTAAAGTTGACAATATCTGCAATCATTCATTTCTAGTTGATGCAAATAGTAAGTTTAACAAAGGATTGAGTAGAAAAGAAATCTTCCAGCCTGCTGTCTTTGAACCTTTTTGACTCTTGAGCAATTGTCTCTCTTCACATGATAGCTCAACACACCCTGAAGAGCAAAGTGGGAATGCTACAGTCAAAACTTACAGACTGTCTCAGAAGTCATCTGTATGGCTAAGAAAAGGGGTAGAAAATGTCAATGTTCTCAAATGCTGAACAAAACTGTAGAAAATGCCAGAATGGGACAAAATTTAATATCAAGGCATGCGAGCATAGGTGCCAACTTGTATGTGTATACATCAACAATGCCTAATCTCCCATTACAATCAAAAGGGACTTAGAGCAGTTTCTTATGTGTAAGAGTCTGCAGTGAAACATCTGCACAGATTTGCTGGATACCGCATAGGACTTAAGTCTACCTTGCTTCTAGGTGTTTTGACACCGGGCAGGTTGTGTTTGTGTGTCTTCCATGGCACTAGACGCCAGCGTTTAAGCAACTGAATTGAGCACCAGGGCTTTATTCAATACAGTCAGAGAAGTCTGGATGATTTATCACATGAAATGGACATGTCTCCTTTATGGTGAGCTTCACCATTCTTCGGGCTACATCAAGGGCTCCATCAAGCTGAATAAAAATGTGTGGTTAATGCTACTTGAGATGCCCTGAGGTAACAAGACATCTATGTCAGGTGAACAGGTAGTGTAGAAGGCTTACAGGAGAGCAGCACCCTTTTAAAGCAGCAATGGACTGATAGCATAACTCACAGCATCTAAAAAAACCACTTCATGCTAATGTTTACTCAGCTATAACTTGTTCTAGGTATTCATTGACTACATGGGAAGCTTAGACATCCAGCTTATATGGAGACATCTAGATATGGTAACTCTGCTTGTGGTCCCTGATGAATATATTCTTCTCCACAGGTGGGGATATGGAGAACTTCTCAATTTTACCATAAAGCTTATTAGAGAAACCATTTTATGGAAAATTTCTGGCCAGCCCTCATTGCCATGCTCCTGTCAGGGTGTATTTTTTTGGCTTTACTGTACATAATGTTCACAGAATCACAGAATTTTAGGGATTGAAAGGGACCTCGAAAGATCATCCAGTCCAATCCCCCTGTCAGAGCAGGAACACATAGATGAGTTCACCCAGGAAGGCGTCCAGGGAGGTTTTGAATGTCTGCAGAGAAGGAGACTCCACAACCAAACTGGGCAGCCTGTTCCAGTGTCTGTCACCCTCACTGTGAAGAAGTTTGTTCTCAAATTTAAATGGAACCTCTTGTGTTCCAGTTTATACCTATTGCCCCTTCTCTTATCATAGGTTGTCACTGAGAAGAGCCTGGCTCCATCCTCATGACACTCACCCTTTATATATTTATAAACATTAATGAAGTCACCCCTCAGTATCCTCTTCTCCAAGCTAAAGAGCCCCAGCTCCCTCAGCCTTTCCTCATAAGGGAGATGCTCCACTCCCTTAATCATCTTTGCGGCTCTATGCTGGATTCTCTCAAGCAGTTCCCTGTTCTTCTTGAACTGAGGGGCCCAAAAAAAAACACTGAGAGATGCTATCTTCTACTTTATCTTACATTTTTATCAGTGGTTCCGCTTGCTCTATTTTGGTGGCCTTTAATTCTCCGCAAGGTAAAGTCTGTGAAAAATCTAAGAAAGCTGGATAATTTCCCTTAGTTCACGAAAGCAAGTTTCAGGTTGGGGAGAAAATCTGATTTTACCTTTAAATCAGATATGACAAACAAAAGATTAATAGCAACACATTCAAATGTGTTTCCTGAAAGTCATATTTAGTTGCCTGATTTTTCAGATTAACTGAGCTGCCACTGAAAGTTCATTTTTGGTATACTCCAGGTCGATGAAACAAGTTTCTTTCATTGTAATACTTTCATTTGGGTTTAAAAGCCTAAAATAAATGGTGGTTTCATAATGGAGTCTTCTGGGTATTTGCAGCTTTGTAGTGCATCTCATTGTAACTCCTACAAACTAACTTTGTTGTTCTAAAAGGCAGGGCTGAAATCTCTGATTTGGGTACCGTGCATAGAAAACTGCAGAAAGAAGGCAACGGATATCAGGCCAACATGTTATAAATCCTTATGCTTAAGGACATCCAGACCCGCCTGCATTCTGCCCATGCTATGATGCAATTATGTCTACTCATGTTTTAATGATGGCCTTACTTAAAAGTGAAAAGATCCAAGTGTGCCTGAAGGCTTGGACTCTCATTTCCCAACTACCTCAAGGACTTCTCCATACCCCAGGCTGGTGAAACTCCGACATGCGGCAAAAGAAACAGATTCCCTCTCAGTGGGGGGGAAAAAGGCCATCTGCACTGAATGTTTATACCCTCATTTAAAATAAATACTTTAAAACAATAATAATGAGTAAAAAACAAGCTTGAACTTATTGGTCGGACTTTCTCAGAACTTTGAATGTGAAAACCATTTCATGTTTATTCTTGTGTAATAACACGTGTAGATGACAAATAATAAGATCTGATAAGACTTGATGTCTGTAAAGGAAATGGAAAAATGTTTGAATCCCTTCACCAATACAAGCAACATCCTAATTTAGAGATGCCTCTCTTGACTTTGAGGTGCTTCTCTTGATTTCAAGGGCTGTTCTGTGAAGGTTGTCTGGAGAATTAGACTGAGACAACTTTACTTCAGAAGGTCAGTACACCTAACCACAACAGAAGTTAGACTGATAGTCAAGGGAAACATTGGAACATGACCAGTATATATTACAGAGATAAGTAGTCTACAAGATCAGAGTGGTAAACAGTACATACAAAAGTTACTTTGCAAAGTAATGCTTGCTTTCTGTTCATAACCAAAAAACATATTAAGGACACGGTCTTCTAAGCAGATGGATCCCCTTCTACCATGTGTAAAAACAATGGAGAATTTAAGAAGAAAGTGCTAAAGCTGATACTTCATATTTCCAGAATATTCTATTTCAGCTCTGTATATTTTAGGCCTCGATACTGATTTTCCACATTAGGAGTATTACCCAGGGAATATATCTGAAACATCTAAGACTGTTACTATGGAGTGTTTCTGAGCTATAGACCAAAGATTAAGCCATGGCACTGTGGTGCACATGGCACTCACAGAAGCCCTTGGATGTTTCTAGTATATGATATTATGTCCTCCAAATATAAAACTGGATAATACTGTTACTTGACAGTTTTGAATGAGTAAAAGATGTACAAACTTCTGGCTAACTGTGGATGAAACACGGCCTCACCACCCATTGCTACCCGTGGAAATACACCAGTGAGACCACAGATCCAAGATGACTCGATACTTCTTACAAAGAGTGAGCATGACTCTCAGCCATCAGCTCCTTCACTTTCTCCTTTCAGTTAGTTAATGTCTACATCTCTTTTCTATGGGAAAAAGTGAAACGAATGAGATTCATCCAAATTGCTACCATGCATAGATTTCTTTTTTCCAGTGAGGCAGTTAACATAGTGGAGAAGCTTGATTGCCCCCCTCAAACAAGAAAGACCAAGAAGTAAACATGCTGATGCCAAGTGACAATGCAAGTTTGCAACCTAGTAATTTAGAAATGAGGGGAGGGGATTCCTTTTTTTGGGGAGAAGCACAAGAGTGCCTTAAATGTTTTAAGAAATCTTGAGTGGTGGATTGAAAAACAAAACAATCCCCCCAGGGCTTTTTCCATCTTTGATGAATGTGTATTTGCTTTCCCCTTGGTAATCATGGAACTTACTTGTTAATAAAGAGGATAAATAAAACAGATTTTCATCTGTTCTCTTGACTTCATAAATGGTGACTGTAAGGGAATATGGTCTCATAAGACTCATGATAAAAATCATTGACAATGTTAGATATTCACACCCTTCCAAAAGGATTTTGGTCATAAGCAGAGCAGGAGAAGGTGACTGAATCCTTTCTATGGAAAGATCAAAAATGGAACCCCTAGGACAGGGATTGAGGGGAAAATACCAGAGGAAAGAATTCTAATGCCTTTAGTAAATATTCAAGGAAAAGAAATAAGATGATGATGAAGAAGAGAAGAAGAAGAGGAAGTAGAAAAGTGGAAAATAAAAAGGGAAAAAGAAGAAGAAAGACAAAGACAAAAGGAAAAAAGAAAAAGGCAAGTAAAAAGAAAAAGGCAAAGAAAAGGACAAAGAAAAAGGCAAAGAAAAAGACAAGAAAAATGAAAATGAAAAGGAATAAAACAAGAACAAGAACAAGACAAAGGATAAGAAAGAAAAAGACAAAGGAAAAGGAAAATGGAAAGAGAAAAAGAAAAAGAAAATGAAAGAAAAAGAAAAAGAAAAAGAAAAAGAAAAAGAAAAAGAAAAAGAAAAAGAAAAAGAAAAAGAAAAAGAAAAAGAAAAAGAAAAAGAAAAAGAAAAAGAAAGTAAAAGAAAGAAGGATTAATTTGTTGATTACTAGTACCTCAGCACTGGGAACCAGTTTTGCCCTGCTCAGCTGAATCTAAAGCCAGATTGAAAGAGATCGTGGAAATCAGGGAACTCTAGAGGGCACCAGTGGTGTTTCGCCACAAACTTCATTGTGCACCAGGCTTCTTCCAGTCCGTGCATCCAAACAGAAGGTTGCTACTGCTAATCAAATGACTGGAATTATGACAGCAGCTGGTCTACCTCCTGGCAAGCAAAGAAGCGTAAAAAAGATACAACAATATATGAGGAGGGAAAGTTCATCTGTAAAGGCAACACACCAGTAAGGCTTTGGGCTTGGCTCTTTGTTACAATTTAAAAAATATGTTGAGCTTCAAAACCCATTTCATTGCTCCCTTTTACCCTTCAGAAAGGAGGATGTTACTTTCTCACTGCTCCCAAATTCTGAGCCTCTGGTTTCTTGCCTGTCACTTTTCGTATCACCTTGTCAGTGTGATGCCAAGCACTCGCAGGAGGCTGACAGCTCCAGGCTCACAGACTAACTAAATAACAAAACTCCTGTCTCAAAGAGTTTCACAGGAAGGATGTTTCATATCAGCTGGATGGCTAAGCAAAACACAGAATAATTTGTGATGGTGCTGATAGCTTTCATTATCTCTCTTTAGTATTCTGAATCTATTTTTTTTTTGTCTGTTTTTGTAGGGTTTCTGCACTGAAAGAAATGTCACTTGCAATAAAGTAGTTTTCCTTTTGCTGTCTTTATCTCATATATATGATAGATGATCTGGGTGTGATTTTGCATCTTGATGAAATGTAACCATGAAGTTAAAGGATCAAATCCAGCTTCTGTAATTCGTGGGTATTTGTCTTTCCCTATATGATGGATGACATTAGTAGGATACCTGAATTTTCCAGACGCTACAGATTAGTACAGACACAAGTGTCCCAAAGGCAGGTATAGAAGGTATGTCTGTACTCAATTTTACGGGTAAGGAAAGTGAGACTAAGAGGTTGACTGATGAGGTCAGAGAGTCTGCATGTGTAAGCCAAGAAACATATACAGATCTCCTGTGTATAATCTCAACAAGAGTTTTTTTGTGTCATGTTTCTTGGCTTCCCAGCACAGAATGTAGGCAATATTTGGTAGGTTTTCTGGTCACTCTAGTTAAAAAAGGCTTCTGCTAAAAGTTAAGAAAAATCTGTTTTGATGCAAGGGCAGGTTATGAAGGTAAAGACAAGAAGACACATATCAGTGTGACTTTCAGGTTCCCAGCTAAATCTGTGGGAAGCTCAGATATAACAGTGGAATGGAAGAGAGTAGATACATGCTCTCCCTATTCAAAAGAAAGGTAGGGTCTAAAATCAAGAAAAATATTATTTTAGTGTTTTGGATGTCTGATCCATCTGGAGCAATGTCTTAATTTCTGAAGGCCAGTTTGATACTTTATCAACAGACTTAAGTGTGGAATGAATAAAACAGGATTCTACATCCAGAACTCTAGCCTTTGTTTAATGTAGAAGCCACTACCTTAGGTAACAACACTCATTGGTTTTCACTCTCAATTTGCCCTTAAATTTTCCTCTACAAAAAAGAACAGCTTCAAGAGGAGGGATGAAAAGTGAACACATAGGTTCATCCATGCCACCAGAGATGCTATGGGACATTTAGAGTATCTGTAAGGCTGGTAGGAGATGCCTTTACAGTGATCTAGCATAGCCTGGCCTCATCTCAATTGTTGAAGTGTTTTAACCTGCAAAGTAGTGGCTATATCTAAGCTCCCAGCTGCTCTTGTCTATCCAAGCAGGCTTGTCTTCATCTGCTGTAGGTCAGGATTGCCCTGGTTCACCATTTTCAGGCTTTCCTGAAGTTAATTATTCACAAAGCCTTATATATTTGTTTTGTTTACCTAATTTTTTTTCATTTCTCTAGCTTTTCCAACCTCCTTTTTTCTTCCCATCACCTTGATAATTAAGAGCTGTCTCTCAATTTCACTGAATATGAAACAAAGCTCTTTACCTGTTCTGAATTCCAAACCAACCAACTTACAATGCTAAAGAAAGATTTGTGTAACCTTTCTGTCCTGAAAATATAAAGAAAGAGGAAATCTCAGCTTTACTGATGTCAGGGGATTTGAAAATGGTTTATGTTTCAAGAGAAATTAAAATCTCAGCTTTTCCTTCCTGCATACAGAGACATATGCTCATGTACACAAAAGTCTTCCATATTTCCGTGGGATTTTGGGGAGAAGAACATCTGAGTTACAGGTAATTGAAGGCATTTTAAAATAAACTAAACTTTATCTGAACATTTTCTTTCTCCTTCTTTTATTTTTTTCATTTTTTCTTTTTTTTTTCTCCCTTCTTTTTTTGCTCTCTTGTTCTTCCTTTCCAGATACTCACTGTGTTTTGAAAGCAAAGGTTGAGAGAAATAGGTTCCTCTCATTAAAGCTATAGAGACTTTTGGGTTCTTTTCTAGTACTGACTTCGCTCTCTACGGTGCTAGACTCATAAATGCATTTACACAGATCAACCTTTAGAGGACAACAAAGAGACACTCATGTATCTGGACAAAAAAGTCTCAGCAAACAGTAATGGAAATGGATTTTTCCAGGGTTTTCTCGTTTGCCCTGTGGCTTAATGATGGTTCTGTCTTCAGAAACTGGGGACAGGGTAGTTAAGCTAGTGGCTTTCAGGCCAGATGGTACCCACAGGACAGGATTATTCCACTTACTCCGCTGCATTTGTCATGAAGGATACAAAGACAGCTGGGGTAGCCCTACAACATATCACCTCTTATTGATCTCACGCTTACATACAATACTTAGAAATCTGAGCTTCCCCAGCACTTAGCCCATGAGGTCAGTGGCTTAAGATCCAGCCCTAACAAGGTTGGATTTCTCTAAATCTTATTACATTATTTATACCACAGGTAAGGCACCTAACAGGTCTGCAATAAGGGTTGGTGCTTCCCTAAATTCTCAAGCTATATATATATTAATGAGATATATATATATGTACCACTCTGCCTAGGAATAGTTTGAGACAGTGCTAGTTTGACCAGGCCACAAAACCCCAGGAATTCTACAAGAAAACAGCACAGGCAGCCAATATACACCTGTGCCCTGGCATGACTTGTATTTACTAATATCAATATAACTTTTCTGCAGAAAGATACTCCAAAATGTATTGAAAAGGGAGAAAACCTGAATAAAGCATACATAATCCTACCCTGGTTCAGGTAATGCACAAGGGTTGCTGCAATGAATGTAAAGGTCTATAGAATTGTCTGTTCATAGCATTGAGTTTTCTGTATTCAGGTCAGATGGACATCTCAGAGAGAAGCTGCACAAACACAATTTTATCAGGGGTGTAGAAGAGCCTCTGGTTTTTGCGTATCTGGTGAAGTTGTGCAAAACTCAGCAGTTTTCAGTCTCACTGCAGCTCCTTTGAAGATTTCCTGTTTTATGCTTTGTATAAACTTTGAGTTTAGAGTTTGAGCAAACCCAGCAGTTCTGATCCCTTCATGGGGACTATCCTGTACTTCAGGTTGGACACATGTTTACAGATCTTGATGAATTGGCACTCAGTGGAAAAACTTCAGAGAGAAGTGTGATATTGAAGATTTAAAACAGAGGAAATGGGAGATTCTGCTTTAATTTGACCTGTGCCAGTCTATGAACCCTGGTCTTAATTATTAACATTGAGCAGGTAACAATGCGAGCAAGTGGAGCACATAACTCTACACTTACTAGCTGTTGAGTAATTTATTCCTAAAGAAAACTCCCTTTACCCCAAGGTAGTGGAGGATGGATTCCACTATAGGTATCAAACATTGTAGCTCTTCTAAAAGTCTTTCATTATCTTAGAAATTATTCTAATAATAGAGATTTGTGTGATTTCTCTGAATTTTTCTGGTCATTAAAAAATCCCTTAGACTTTCTGACATCGTATGGCACAGGCATATACATATATGAATAAAATACCGATACTTCATGTTGTGGTTTCTTTACCTTACACCAATAAATTAAATATTGTTATGGCATAGGTCCATAAATTGAGTATAAATGTATTAGCGATCTCTGGCTCTTTGGTCTGAGCAAACTTGCATTTTCCCAGGCCTTTCGAAGGTGTTGTTCATGAATGACTCCAGTGAGACTGTTGCAGTGGACAGTCTGCTTTGAGACAAGTCTACTTTGGAGGCCAAAGAGTTAATACGGTCATGGTAAGATGATGTCAAATGGTCTCAGTAGGACAGAGGAGACTCTGGAACTATTTAGTTAATTGGTAAGGATGCAGCCTAACTGTTCCTCCTGTTATTACTACTTTGATTTATCTATATTGTTACTTTGGACCATTCACTTTGTCTGTTGGTTGGATTGTGATTTGGCTCGCATCTAGTGCAAGGCAACTGTGTGGCCAGATGCAGAGATTTGACCAGCAGATGTAGAAAATTACTTATTCAAAAGCAGATCGTGGTCCCAGAAGCAGGGTGAATGCAACTAGCCTGAACTACATTGCTGGACAAACATGCTTTCAATAGGCATAGGTAACAGAAAGATTATGGACATTATAGTCCTCTAGGTAAGGGAACAAACACCATTATAAAATCATATGCAATCTTTATCAAAATAATGGATTTTAGTTAATCCTTCCTCTTTCAGAATCATACCTGAAATGTGTTAAATGTCTCTGGATGTCGAGGTCTAATATTGGAGTCGGTCTGGAAGATCCGAGGGGCGATCTGTCTTGACTTAGAAGGTCTTGGAATTCTTTACATATTTGTCTAAAAGGAAAGTGGAAATCCTTAAATAAGACAGGTGTAATTCTTTCCATAAAGGTGATTCTCCTAACACTGTCACCTTATCCTGAGTCATCTAATTCACAACAGAAATGCTTAGCAGAGGCATTGTTAAAGAAATGAAAGAAAAACTAGTTCTCCTCTTGCCTCCCTACCCCAAATTCTTGGAGCCAGCAACATACAGAATCTTTTGAAGATTAGTTAGTTCCCCTCTGAAACCATTTTAGCACTCACATATTAAAATGCAATTTTTCTACTGAATTGTAATCAGTTTGTCAGTGTTAAGTCTGTCTTAGCTCACCTACATTAGAAGGAAGGTTTGTGGTTAAAAAAAATGATGAAATAGCATGAAACATGTCTGAAGACTGTAAATACACCACTACTTGTATATTTGCTAGTGTGCCCTGGTTTATCTGCATGTAGAAGTCCTGATCATTCTGGCCTTGCCTTCTTGACCTCCAACTCTTTAGACAAATGGAACACCAGGAGTTGTGAAGGAATATGCTGCCTCTACTCTCCTAGTTTTCATTTTTGTCCATACTCTGCTTCCTTGTAGACTCCCACAAGTCTGCCCAGAGTGAGAATCCAGTCCAGCAGCAGCAATTTAAATTTCTGATTGAAACATTCATTGAATTGTTTTACAGTTCTACCATGCATCAGGCAGCGTAAAGTAGACGTCTATAACAGTCTAGATGACATGTATCCTAACAGTTCTTCTTTCTCTCCAAAGACTATAGGAGGAGCTCATTGGCTTACTCAGCTGTCAGGGTCTACACAACAGACAGGCAAGTGAGGCAAAACCCATCATCTCCACTTTTTCTCAAGGACGGTTTCCTGGGCAACACACAGTTTCAGTAGGTAGAACCAGGAATCTGAGTTCAGCACCTTGGAATGGGAACTCAAGGTCTGTTTCTGTTTTGCTTGGTCTCCCATCAGCGTAATAGCCCAATGTTTTTGGAAAGGATGGATGAACTTGCTGTCTTCCCTCTCCCTCTGCTTCTCAGGATGCCTCAGCACCTGGGGGTTAAAAATATCCCCTGGGATACCTCTGTATAGGACCTAAGACTAGGAGACACCTGAAAAAAAGGTCTTTTCATTGTTGTGATATTGTTGTATTGGGCCATTTTGCAAATTAGTCTAGGAATATTCTAAAAATGTACTTTTTAAAAATTTAACCAAAGCAGCTCCATTTAGGGAATGGCCTCAGAAAAGTACTATCTGAACCATAGATGGATAAAGATGTAACTTATTCTCAACTGCTTTATGATACAGTTAATTAAAAAAAGGAGAGAGGTCTGGATCATACTCTCAGGGCTTCTCCAAATGAGCATATCATTCTCCATTGACTTTGGCCAGAATTATGACAATTAAGGTTTTTTTTTTTGAAGCATCTTCCTCTGAAGTGCCCAGGCGACCATCTACTCTGTCAAAGGAGATGAGTCCAGAGAAAGATAATCAGAGGACACTGATTTTTCCTACTGTTTACTGCTTTCTTATACTTTCAACTCTTAACCAAAGCTTGTTTCACTCCCATCTTGCCCTTGCTGCCACTTATGTTCAGTGCTACATATGGGCTACACAGATCAATTATCTCTTCTTCCGTGATAATTGTCAGATAAGGCTCTGATTCTTCAGTGTCTAGACTAGGGTGTCAAACTCATATTCACTGGGCGCCATGTTCTCATATCCCCGTGTAAATTGTCACCATCTCATAAGATCTGTGTTGTCATGCTCTTCTAGCCTTCTAAACAGGGTGGCTTCCTGAGAATGGGCCCTGGTGTGGGCTGTTTCCCAAAAGATCCTCAGAAGACATTTGTGAGAGTTCAAGGAGCCATTCTAACACTTTAATAATACGGACAATTGCAATCTGATGACTCGATGTGTGCATGGTTTACTCTGTTAGTATAGATAGAATCACTGTGCCTGGGCCCAGTTTCTAACACTAAAGAGCATCTCTGTGGTCCACGATTTCTGTTAGAAGACTCTTTGCTCATCTGGTCCTAGATAAAATTTGAGTTCTTCATTATCACCTTGTGACTGCTGTCCTTTTGGACAGGGACATAATGAAAAATAAGTGGCTAAACTCATCATCATAGTCTTTAGAAGGTCCTCCATTGCCCAGTTACATGCAAAAAAACTACACTAATCTGTTTTTACCCTTCATCATATCACTGTTCTGCAAGTTTTGGACATAAACTTTGGATACTGCAGCTCCCTCATAACTAACAGAAGAGGAGATGCAGACCTCCTGCTGCGCTGCTGGACTTCATCCAGGCCTGATTTCTGTAAACGCTTATCATCTGTATGGACCCAGACACCAATTGCTTCAGAAGACAGCATCGTCTTAGCCTTTCAGGCAAAGAGAAGTATTCAGCAAAAATGTATGTAAATGCAGCATACAGTTTTAATGAATCAGGTCCTTAGAGGAAAAACAGTTCCTTTCAACAACTGAACACAGTCAGTCATTTTGGCTTCTAAACAATCTGCTATCCCCAGTTGGCCCTGTCAGCACTGCTCTTTTCTCCTTCCTCCAACCTTTACTTTCTACCTGTTGAAAAAGTTCATCTTAAAAGTTCTTACATTTTGACAAAGGAAACTGTCAGAACCAAGTGTGCAATTAAGTTTCCTTCTATCTTCACATGTCAGAAGTCTTTACTGAGCGTTGGCAGATTGAAAGAAAGGAAAAAAACTTTTTTATTATACATGAAAACCTGTAAAAGGCAGTAACCTACTTTTTCCAAGGGGATTTCTAGGCAAAGTGGTGTCTCAGAGCCTCTACTACCAATGAGACATCACCTGGAGTAGTGACAGGAAGAGGGACTGACAGATATTTGCTGACTTGGACTGTGACTTTGAAAAAGGAAAGAAAGGTGGTTATGTTATCTTAGGGACAACAGATTCATAAAAAAAAGAAAAAAAGTCCTAACCACTTGCAAAGGAGATACCTAATGATTTGGGATAGATGGTCAGATGTTCCAGCAGATGATCAGGCAAAGATAAAAAATTCTGTCCTGGATCAGAACAAGAGTCCCTCCAGTCTATGATCCTATTGCTAGCAGTGGCCAAAGCAAATGTCCTGTGGTGAGCACGAGAGTGGGGCAAATATGTGCCCATGAGTCTGATCTATTCCAAACATGGCAGAGTTGCCAGGCACCTGAAGATCAGATATCAGAGAGGTGTTCAACAGGTCCTGTGCATCCAGTCTCAGAGTTACTTTTACCGAAAACTAGCAAATTGAGCACACAGTGTAATTAGCCAGGTGTTGATTACTCTGCACTGGCTGCAAGCAACCCCACAATAAAATTGATATTCACACTATTCTGGTTTTTTTTCTGTGTAAATGTGTGTGTATCTGTACCTCTGTCTCATGTGGAAGGCCTTGTGCTGTAATAGTCTGTGGTGGTTCCTATAGGAAAGTGTGCCTCTCTTTCAAGTGGAATTATTGACGTAGCCTTCAGCATGTCTGCATGTGCAACCTGGTGTAAAACAGGGTCTCCCACACCTCTGCAGGTTGAACTAACCATGCTTAAAGACCCTCCAAAACCAGGTCGCAACTATTTTTTCCTTTTATTATTATTTTTTAAGTTAATTTTTTATTTGTGTGTGCATTGCATAGTCATGTCCTGAATCCTTCCCAAACAGTCTAGCATTAACAAGACAGTATCAGCACCCTTTGGTCAGAATTATGACAATTCAGTCTTTTTTTTTGAAGCACCTTGCTCTGGAGCATCCAGGCAACCATCTACTCTGTCAAAGGACGTGAGTGTAGAGAAAGATAATCATAGGAGACTGGCTTTTCCTACTGTTTACTGCTTTCTTATCCTTTCAACTCTTAACCAAAGCTTGCTTCACTCCCATCCTGCCCTTGCTGTCACTTGTGTTCAGTGCTACATATGGGCTACACATATCAATCATCTCTTCTTCCATGATAATTGTCAGATAAGGTTCTGATTCTCCATTGTCTAGACCAGGAGTGTAAAACTCATATTCACTGGGTGCCACATCAGCCTCATGGCTGCCTTCAAAGGACCAAATGTAATTTTAGGACTGTATAATTGTAGAAGTAATAGGTGAAAATGAGTTTGACACCCCTAGTCTAGACCATCAAATTGTTAGAATAAACCATGGCACCATCTTGTTGCATCAACTAATACTGTCCTAGGCAGGTCCTGAGTTAGCAAATGTGAGAGAACATTTCCAAGAGGCAGTTTTGGAAGATCAGGTAGTTTAACACAGTATGTTCCATGCCTTGATAGAAAATCGTCCTGATTTCAATCACTGTATTACTTTCAACATAGCCTCAGACCAGCTAGGGCTGAGCAGGGCAATGAAGAGAGTGCTACCTCAAGCTTAGTGACCTCCATGTGTTAAAGAAGGCTATTGGCATCTAAAGTAGCCTTCACTAACCCATGGACCACAGTTCTGTGTATGGCAGCTGAATTACTTCCACTCAGGGTGGCTATATTACTTGATTATAAATTATAGATGCCCCTAATAACACTGTAAGCTTCTACTGGACACCAAACACTTTTGAACTGTAGACATTAAGGGCTCTGTTTAGTTACCCACACATAGATATATGGTACCCAAGACATCCATAGTTACTGTCAGATACAACCCAGTGAAAAAAAGAGACCTGTCTCCTTCTGGAGCAGCACCTGGTAACTAAGCTGGATAACCCAGTTCATCTCAAATGTCAGTAGATGCCTATGTTTGAGCAACTGAATCCAGCCACTGAAGCTGGATGTCTGAATACAGAATGGAGCTGCATCTGTATACTAGGAATTGTGGAATTGTTACTTTTGTTTTTTCTCCTTATTTTTCCTCAAGAGCCCACATATGGAAGATCTCACCAGTTCTACCAAAAGCACACCTCTGTGGGCTTCTAGCTGTGTCCCAGGGTGGACAGTGACAAACACGCACAGACAGTGGTACTCCATTTCTTTCCATAAGCAAAGCTTGCAATGAGTGATTTTATCACTCTGGAATTTCAGTGTCATTTTTGGTGACAGCATAACATTCCACTTTTTTTTCTTGTGTCTGAACTCACAAATGCATGAGGCCAGACAGTTGTGAAATTACTGAAATTACAAATCTAGAGCTTATATATGCCTACTGAATAACTGAAACTCTTGACAAATGACTGGAGTACCTATTATGAGATACTTGGAAGCATGGCTGGGAAATACCATGCAAATATTAGGATGTCATGGACGAGTGTGTCTTGTAGTATCTGGACAGGACTGGTCTGTGACTCACCGTTCTCCTTCCAGGCAGGAGAGGGCAGTAATAGCACACACATTGACCCATCTGTCCCTGTAAGCATCCTGACTGCAAGAGGATATAGCCTATCCTTGTATTATCGACAGACAGCTCTGATAAATTTACTGCTGCTTTTTACTGATGGAAGAGGGGAAAACGTAATTTTGTTCCTTACAAGTGCACGATAACAGCCTACAAGCCCAAAGTTCATGGGGGCTAAGAGTAATGCATGCTCACAACTCTCCACTTTGGTAGTAAGGGAGGATGAGAAAGTAGGCATGAAATGGTGAGGAAGATTAGTGAGACCTTTAGGTGTCTCTCAGTTGGACAGCCTTTGGACTTCACAGTTACCCACTGATTGTTACAACTGGCATGTACTGATAAGGACAATAACATAAGATTTACAGCCCATCATATGCTGCAAACTGTTAGTGTTTACCAATCAAATTTACAATAATGTAAATCCTTCTGCCACCGAATAATATACCATTTGGGCCAAGCTGCCAAAGAAAAGCCTTTTGTTTGCAGACCTTAGATACTGTGTGTACTGTTTTCCAATCAAAGGGGACCCACGAACCTGAGTCATTTCTCCCGCTCACACATACCTGAGGACGGCACATGATATACAACCCATGGTGATCTCTCCTTAGAGCCAGGAAAGAAGGCGGAAGATTTGTATCATTATGTTTGAGGAACATTTTAGAAATGGGGCAAATCCTCCAGCTGGGGCAAATTAGAATCTTACCTCTTGCCCAGCAGTACATTCAGTTCATACTTAGTTGGAGGGGTAGATTATTAGTGGTCTATGCAACCATGGGGAGATACAACTTGCAGAGAGGAGCTGCTTCTTGCCAGCTGGTTTATTCTCATGTCACTGAAACCCCTTGGGCCCTTAAAACAATGTGGATGTAGGTAAGATCATATCCCACTTATATCAATCCTTTTCATCTATAAGAGACTTAGGACAATGATGTGTGAGGTCTCTCATCACCTTCACAACCAGCGAATGTCCCCTGAGGCACATGGTGCTTTGCTTATCACCCCAGGGAAGGATCACAGGCTAGATTCATGGGAATCACAAGCTTGAGATGTTTCAATGCATGTTGTCATTTGAGTCATCTTCAGGAAGGTGGAAGAGCTCTGAATACAAGAGGGACACCAAGACCAAAAATAGACAAAGTAGGAGGACACTGGGGTACAAAGGACAATCCTGTTCCTGATCAACCTTTTCACCTATTGCAGGGTGATTCCTCTCTGTTTATTATATCCTGGCCTGGAGGATTTCTAAACATTTCCTGCACTGGGATGTTGGTTTGAGAGCTTAGGTTTTTGGCCTCATCTCTGCTGAAGTCTCCCTGTATAACACTGCAGTAAGTGCAGGGAGAGTATGAATATGTTCAAGATTGCTCCATGCAGGCATACCACACACCTAGTGTAGGTCTATTTTGCTCCATAGAGACTATTTTTTCCTGTTTCCCATGGCTCATGAAGGCAAATTCCTTCCTCATTAAGGCTAATTAACCTAGATGAAACATTATCCTAACATAATGTTACTGCTCCAGGGAGGTGAGTGGCTTGTTTAGAGCAAAGTCAGATGTTTCTGTGTGTCTTTAATGGCTTTAGCAAAGTTCCCCTGTACATTGCTCCAGTGTCTTTGACGTCAGGGGAGCTCCTGCAATTCATATCTAGAGAGCATCTGTCCCTTTGCAAGCCAGCTCTCTCTCAGCAGACTAATGATAAGTATCTCGCGGTAACTAGTACTTCAATGTAAGTTTAAATCTCCTGCCCACACACAAGCAGGAGACAAAGCCAGTCTCTGTCCTGTAGATCTTATCAATGTCACTTCCTCTCATCCAAACCATCTGAGATGATGTATGTGCCTCCTAAACCACAAGCAATGACACCATAGCCACTGAAACCTCACTGCAGTAAATAAAGTTCCTTTTACAGCATCTTTAAAGAGGATTGCTCTTGCTTGCTGTCAGCGAGCACTGTTGTGATAGCAGCTACGGCAATTCCAGCTCTGTACTCCCACTCCTCCCTCCTCCATTCCCCAGATCCAAAATGGAGAAGTGGCAGACAGATTTCTTTCTCCATTTCTCCTTCCTTCTTACTTTGTCGCTAGGATCATCTTTTTCCTCGCTGTCTGCTCTTTCTGTTCCATGTGCTGTCTGGCGATGTGCTCTCCTACTGCCTTGGCAGGGAACTCTGTTTCACAGGTGTAGCCAAAATCTCTGGCCAAATGTAATGCTTCCCCTGTGGGCAAACAAAATTGGTCAGTTAGTTTTTAGGGTTATTATTACTACTACTGTTACGATTATGCCTACAGAATTTCTTCCACTCTTAACAAAAATATAATAATACAATAACAAGTCACTTTTGTAGACACTCAATCCCAATCTCAGTTATGGATTTCAGCCCATTTAGCCTGATCACGTTTAGCCATCACATGGTGCCAGCCAGAAGACAAGGAGGTTACTCCTCTCATTACAAAATATTAGTCAAGAAACTTGTGTTTAGCTTCCTCCAGTACCCAGCAGTGAGTACTGGGCAGCTGCTCAGGTTTTGTAAGCCTAGTCCATCATTGATATTTAAGGCATAGAAATGAGAGAAAGGTAAGAATATATCGCTCTGAAGATCTAAGATCCAGCCTTTGGTGCTCTATTTCTCTATCTCTAAAAGAAGAATATCCTTCTACCCCAGGAGAGAGTTGTGGTGATAACATACACTTCAACATATTTGCTTAGGGGTTAAACCAGTAGGCACAATACAAGTGCCCCACACACTAAAGATGAGCAGACCCCGAAGTAGAGTACAAGAAACTATCCTGTTTCCAAAAAGATTTCAATCAAAAGTGAACAGACAAAATAAAAAGGGATGACAAAGAAGATTGCAGTTGCTTCTTTATAAGTGGGGAAATCAAGGCAAAGGGAGTACATGGCTTGACTAGGCTTTATGAGGAGTCTATGACTGAGCAACTCTCTACCTTACTACGGAGACTGGACACCTTAACTCAACTCCATGATGGGTGCCAAATACCTCTGGAAGAACCTGTCCCTCTCTGTTAGTTTAGAGAACCCAGAAATTTATTTTAAGGTTTACTGAACATTCTGGCCTGTGTACTGTGACTCTGACAACCTTGGTGTGTGATTTCTCTGATCAAACACAGCTGCCTGGAATGTGAACATCTGTGCCTAAGTTAGTTTTTCCCTGGTGGGAAATAGGCACTTCCAGATGACACTTACTTTCATCTCATCATAGAAGGTAGAAATAGGTCAGTTACCAGAAGTGCATGTTGAAGCACATCTGCATGAGTAAGAGATGTACTCCAGAATAGTTTTGGGGTTAAGGTGTTTTTTGTTTGTTTGTTTGTTTGTTTTTCTTTTTATTTATTTTTATTTTTTTTTTTTTCAGAGTTGTGTATTTGCTTGCCATCATGAGAGGTGGCATTAGGCCCTGGGTCTTTGGAGAGTAGAATGATGCTCCAGGTGAACAGGAAGGATACAGGACCTGTACTGCTTCCTTTTAAGAACATGTGCAAAGGAATTCCTCTGATTCAATGTTAGTATTGACATCTGACCTAATACTTTCAAGTCAGTGGAAACAAGCTTGAATTTGGAGCATGTATCGCACCATGCTAAAGCAGAAGGCAAAAGTGGATCAGAGAAGTTATAGAAAAGTCAAGGTTAGAAGGGAACTCAGGACATTACATGCTGTTGAAAGCATGGCCTTAGAGTAGGTTATTAATGGATTTCTCAAGCCTAGTTTTGAACATTTCCAGCTATGGAGATTCTACAACTCCTATGAGGAACCTAATCAAATGCTCAACTCTTAATTTAATTTAATTGTTAATCACCCAGAATTGACTACTGACTACAATGAAACATGAGAGGACAGATAAAACTACAACAGAGATGATGAGATTAATCCCATCCCCAGCAAGACTGAGACTGCTCTGCACAGCCCTGGCCAAACCCACAAGGATGGAAACTTCCAGTAGTCCTGTGGCAGAAGGACCCATGTGCACTGACCTCTATTTTATGCACTGTCTCCCATTCTATCATTAGGGTTTTAACCAGAAAAACACGTGTTGTTTCCACAAGCAAATACTTTGTTGTGTGTTTATCTGACCCAATTGGATTCGGGTACTAGTAAAATACATGCACTACTCCCAGGGAATTAGTTTGCTGACACCAGTCAACAACAACCTTCACAGTTGTAACCGATTTTATATGCAAAAAAATGAAGATTATACTAAAAATCATCTGTGTTATTTGGATTTTTTAAACATGATTTTGAGTATACCTAAAAAGAATAAGAAATTAACAAGTAACCGTTATCTCTGAGTTGAAAGGAGAAATGGCTTCCACATAATTTGCAGCTTCTGGTAAAATAAAATAACTTTCAGAGAAATTAAAATGGATTTTAATTTTATGTTGACAGTGGGTCAGAACGAACAAATACAGCTGACTGCCAGTTTTGTATTAAGAACATCTATCCCAGACTTCTTCATGGACGAGAAAGGGTACAAATTTACATCATATCTTCTAAATTTCTGTAGGGGTGCTTCAAAATTTCTATTTCAGCTATACTTTCATTCTTTCTTAAATAAAGACTTAACAGGTAACTCAGTTGCAGAAGAGCACTATGCTTTGTTTTTAACAAAAGTCCATTAAAACATCTGATATGTTTGTTTTCATGCCAGCATGGAAAGAAGATAAAAGTCAAACCCTTTCAAGCTGACATCAGGTGGAGTTACCATTCTCCAGACAGCTCTGTTCTGGTCCCAGTCAGACCCAAGTAACAAAACAAGTAATGTAGTCAGCAAACAATTTAAGCATTTAGCCATTAGAAAAGTCTTGGTTTCTTCAAGACAGCAAAACTTTATGTGATGAAATGTAGGCATTTAATTAGCATGGTCAACAACAAATTAATTGAACTTTGTATGTTTTCACTTACTGTCAAAAAAAAAAAGGCAATGAAAATATGCATTGTCATTCAAACTTATCTTTACAAAGATGGTGTATATTGTTTACTAGAGTAGAGAAAATTATAATAAACTGTTTTAATGATCCAAGAAAATTATACATAAGTATAAAACTTGTCCATTTTACCTGGAGCTGGGATTGTGATTGTGATTAAATACTGATGGCATATGAAGAGATAAAATCACAAGCAAAAAGATACAAAATTACCTATCTGCTTGTGCATATAGATAGATAAAAACATAGATACAAATGTACCTATTGTGTGTTGTGATATAATTAATTAAAAATGTGTTAATTTTTTTTTTCTGGAAATGGAAAGCTGATGTATACTGTGAATGCATATTAGAACCACACATTTATTCATATAAACATGCACTTCCATATGATATAAGGAGTGGGCATTCTAAATTACATCAAATTCTAAATAAAAACACAAATCTGGACATGAAAACACCCTGCAGAACATGATTTCTCATATCTCATTGTTGAGCAAAGATATAATTTTGAACCTGGACCAAATCATGATGTGGTATTTTGAAGTGAGTTGTGATATACTTCTATACATATTATCTTATGTTATCCTCAGTGAGTAGAGGTCCCTTGTATTACTGTTCAGTAGGAAATAAGTCTGTGTGGTGGGGGAATGTAGTTTGTACAAAATGTCTTTAATATGTTCTTTGTTTTTTAAATCACAATTTGGACATTTATTCCAGGAGATAATGTGGAAGTGTTGGAAATGTCGACGAAATGACTCTTTTCCTTCTTCTGTCTAGTTATCATTTATATCAGGGAGGAGTCATACTAAAGATAAAAAATTCTAAAATCCATGACTTCTATAACTAGTGGTCTTGTTTCAATCTAAAATCAAGTTTTCCTTCTGCAGAGACGAAGAATGGGCATCACTGACTGTCTTCTTCAATCCAGCACACGACTTTACAACTATAGGCAGCGCTGTCTTTCCTGTATAATTTAACAATTGACTATAGAGCTTTGCATGATGGAAAAGGACAGTTGCTGAAGCTGAATTGACAGAGACAGCTCTGGAAATCCTCAGTGGAGAGACCAGCCTGTTTTACCTTGACAGGCTTCTGTGGGCAGGTGCAAGGAGCAGTGTGGGTGTCTCCTGAGTCTAGCAAGAGTGAGAGATGCTCCTATGCGGAGTGAAGGCAGAAGCTGTGTCCCAGGAGAGGGACACTCGGCCATCTGAACCTCCCACTCTCTCCTCGGTTTCACCTCCTCCGGATGCTTTACCCAGTCAAAGTGCTATGCAGAGGGAGGAGGGACAGACAAGAGGTGGAAGGAAAATTTGAGGGTTTTTTATTCTATTTGTAGGGTAAGAAAGGAGGAGGAACAAGTGGGAGGATATTTAAACAAAGGTGGATGGGGGAGAAGCATGACAGTTGATATCAGGGTGAAAAAAGTAATCACTGACCTATTTTTCTCAATTATTTTGGTCCCTAAGCAACAAATGAAGTTGATTCTATATCTGGTAAATTTAGTGTCTTAGTTAGGTTTGGCAGGAAAACAAATTATAGATTTTTTATCTCTCCTCTTCTCATGTCCTTTCTTGCTCCTACTGGGGAGGCTTTTGATTCGTTTGAGCCAGCAATAAGGGTTAGCCTAGGCAATGCTGGTGTTTAATGGAGGAGCCTTTATTGTATTAACTAAAACACAGGAATTTTCCTTTTAGAGCTGATAAGAAAAATGACCTTTCCCTTCATCGAAACTAGGCACTAGAGGGCATCCCTCACCTACAGGTTGCACAAAGCTGTGTCCCATGCTGCTGTGGAGAGTCTTGCAATGCTAAGTACATTCTCCCAGTCTGTCTTTCCACCCATTGGATCGATTTATGTGATGACAACATAAAGATCAGAAGCCATCTGTCAGACAGTTCCTATTCTGAGGCCCGAAAGTCCCTACCAAAGACACTAAAGATGCATCTCAATCAAAACAAGAAAAATAGTGAACACTCCGCAGCCATGTTGAACCCCAAAATAAGAAAGTTTGCAGAAAACAAGAGGCCACAGAATAATTTTCATAAAGTCTTTAGTAATAATAAAGTTAGAACCATCTAAGGTAATAAAGAGTGACACAATCCAGGGTCCTTATCAGAAGTCCACACAGTGCACCTGATGCTTAGGAATTTAATAAGACTAACAAATCATGTCAATTTGTGTATTGACATCACAGAGAAAAAAAAAAAAACAATGCTGTTTTCTTCATGTTTTCTCCTCTAAAACCTGGAATAACCCTGTGTCTTTCCATTTCTGCCTCTTCCAGTAGCAGGAGCCATTAAGGGATGAGTTTCCTTGCAGAAACCCTGCTACAAATTAGTATCCCTTGGGAGTAATATCTGCACATACAGAGAGAGGAGAGTTTATACCACAAAGAATTCAACAAGCACTGCCAAGTTTGTCCAAGTATTGGTTACATGGACAAAAAATGAACTTTATTTTGTTTTCCATTGGAATGTTAATGGACATGGTGGTGCCTTTCTCAAAAATTCCAGTGGACAAAGTTCATTATTCAAATGTCCAGGCAAACAGGTTTCTGACAAAGTGAGCTCAGTCTCCTTGATGTATACCTTTTAGGACTCACATTAAGGCAGTCCAAGAACAAAAGCAGCACCATAGACTTGGTAATAGGCTTGTTATTGACTTTGA
Source organism: Patagioenas fasciata (assembly GCF_037038585.1). Taxonomy (NCBI): domain Eukaryota; kingdom Metazoa; phylum Chordata; class Aves; order Columbiformes; family Columbidae; genus Patagioenas; species Patagioenas fasciata. The sequence continues at coordinate 121,034,463 of NC_092522.1, read as the reverse complement.
GGCAAGCACAGCTCCATCCCTGGGAAAAAAAAAAATAATCTAATTCTGACTTACAGTAAAGGTATTTTGCCGTCAATGCCAGGTCAGCAATCTCAGTCTCTTCTAATGAGTGAGTAACTAGCCACATAGCTCTGTTTATTCTTCCCTGGAAGACCCAAGATGCATGAAGGACTGCAAGGATAGGAACAGCCTTTAATCCTCTAAGCTGGAGGAGAAAACTCCCTGTAAATCCATTATGGTTTTCTGTTTATTACAAGCAGGTGTGATGTGGACAAACCTGAATTTCAGAGCAGTTTCATTGTAGTTCTGTGTGCTCAGCAGCCCCTGAAGACCTTAGTCCCTCCTTGTAGATGGTGAAAAACATCCATTGTTGTGAATTCAGCACTATTTCTCCATCCTTTGGGATATTAAAAATCTCACTGGACAAGGTCATGAGCAACTTCTAATTGACCCTGCTTTGAGTAGGAGGGTCAGACTAGAAAATCGCCAGATGTCTCTTCTAGTCTCAACCTTTCTGTAATTCTATGATTCTGTGGTAATATGGGCTGAGACCTCAGCCTAATGCCTAGATCTGTATGGACCTTTCAGGTTACGATCCTACAAGGTGTTGACCTTTAAGATGAGCTGGGTGCTCTCAGCATCAAGGAGGAAGGATCTGAAATTCCCAGAGCTGTTACTCACAGCCAGACAACAAACTGAGTACTTAGTGGATTCACCAAGAATAGAAGAGATTCAGGTAGAGTTTCTTCCCTTTGCCTGAGGGGTTTGAACCTGCATCTCCCAGCTGAAGGTTTGAAGAGCCCAGCAGTATTTGGTGAATGATATTTAAACAACAAATAAAGGCCAAGAAAGTATCTCCTGGGCCTGTCTAGAGTTTGTCTGAAAACAGATTTCACTCATTTATGTGTGGGGGGAAAGTCTTGTCTAAATATTATGCTTTCTTATGGGGAAAAAAAATATCACATTTTTGGATCAGCTCCAGGAAATTCACAAGTTAAAAAAAAAAGGATAAACAAACCTACTTACAGAGTTGGTATAAGACATTCATCTCTCTCAAAAGAACACTTGGATCATCGATTTGTAAGTCAGATCCCAGCACAGAAAGCACAGATCAATGATGAGGAAAGTGCAAGACCAAACCACTTGCTGGGAGCCAAGACATCTCTGAGTGAACTTCCATTTTGCCACTCATTCTTTCTGTGGCTTTAGGCAAGTCGGTTTTCCTCTTAGTACAAAATACAGATTATGATATTTAACACTGTGACTGAAACGTATACAAGGAAACATTTTAATTATGTTTATGTTATATTGCAATATTATAAACCCTACCTTCTACCAAGGAAGTCAAGAGTGTGACATTTGCTGCTTTTCTTCTTCCTGCAGGCAAATTCAGTCCCAGTCTGTCTAATTTTTCTCTCAAGCAGCGTCCTCCATTCTTCGATTTTGCTCTATCATGAGAGAACAGTAGGAGAGAGAAACTTGTCTTAATTCTGCACATTTTTCTTCCCATCTTGAGTCTAGAAATTGTACACACCTTATTGACAAATGTGTGAAGTAATACCTACACTAATGGGATCAGTGGAAAATCATTCAGAGGTGTATTCTTTCCTGATTGCACTCTGAGAGTCTTTTACGCTGTTTTTTTGACAAACTTAGACATTTTAATGTCTGTCACACGACCATGGGATCTTCACACAGCTTCCCACCTAGTGGAACTCATGGTCCTGATTTGGGCAATGAATTGCAATGACTGAATGTAAACATCGACAGTGCAGGTACTTATATCTGATTTAGCAACCCCAGGCTTCAAAGACAATTGATATAAACACACACTTCTAGAATGATATTAAGCAGATGTCTAGAATGACAGAACTTTACCCGTCTCTCTCATCTGACTATAAAGAAAGCCAGATGGCCACTCAAATGGAGACATCTACGTGGAACCCAGCCCTAGCTAAAATTTATGTAGATACCTGGGTACTTAGAAATGTAGTCTGCAAAACCCAGTACTTACAAGGAAGAAGGATACAGCAATAACAAATCTTGAACTTAAATCCCAGCTATCCTTGGTTATCTATGCCCCTATACCAAATGTCTACATTACTTTGTTCACACAAAATGGTTCTTGGTGGACCCCACACCTGCTTTTCTGCACTTCCTCAATGTTTGCAATATTTGAAACATATCTGCTTACGCAGCAGATGTAGGTTCAATTTCTTGCTCAGCCTGAGGGAATTTTAACCTGTGTCTTTCGGATGAATGCAGCAGCCAACTGACAGTGAATAACTAATGTTAAAATGCTTAAACAATGAATAGAGCAGTGACTGGAACCCAGATCTCTTGCATCCCAAATGAATGACCTGGTCATTAGATAACAGAGTCATCATTACAGTTACACTTTTGTTTTTGTCCAACAAATATTTAATTAGCCCCAAATTAGATTAAGGAACCATCAGCTTAGAATAAACAATCACTGAGTGTTAAGCATGCCTAACTAGATATTTTGAGGTGCCAGTTGAAGTTCCTTTAGGCAGAGGAAGAAACCAAACTTGGAATACCACCATTTGGATGGTCATTTTTATACACTAAGAGATAGCACAACTTCAACCAGGTTGTGTATCAGGAAATGTCTTCTGAGAACACTTTATTGTGAAGAAAAGCTAGTTGGGAAAATACCTAGGCAGTGACTGCTGACAGGATGCAAAACAAACCCTGTCAGATCTCAGACAAACCATGAAAGAGATTGGGTTTTGCTACATGCATCTCTGCTGGTCATCTACAGAGCATTTGAGTGTGTTCTCTAGTTGTGACACCTACAGATATAGACTGTCCAAATCTATTCATTTACACTCTCTGCCTCATAAAACAGAATTAGTGCATCCAAACTGCTGCCTGGGAGTAGTCCCTGGCTTTTGTTAACTCCTGAACTGTGATCACGGTTTATTTGGAAGAGTGATTTTTGGTGTGGGTCAAATACTTATGGTGATCATTCCAGTATTTTAACAGAGGATATAAATGAGTCCACATGTTCAGGCTGATACCACTGCACTCTTAATGGCTTGCACTGGTATTGATGAAGTCTGTGGTATTTTAAATGAATATTTCTGTGACTATTAGCTGAAAGCCTCTCCAGGGTGAAGCAATAACAGAGGGCAATACTTGTGGATGTAGATTTAGGATTTCAATGTCTATAGAGGCAGTTAAATAGGACTTACACCCCAAAAACAACTTTACAATCTATAGTTCTTACTCTGCAAGATGACTCGAGACAGCTCTTCAACTACTACATATCTTAGAATAACGCAGGTTGGTTAAAATGACTTTCAGTATGAGTATCCGTGTGGCCTTCAGTGACAGCAGTGAAATAGCCTATGACTTTACAGCTAGTTTTGATCAAAGGGCATTCAAGTAGCTTATGTTATCTAAGTTGATGCCTCAGGGACATTGCGACTTCCATATGCCTGGCTGAATTACAGTTGTCTCCTTCTTTTCCACTTGCAATGTGAGGCACAGTCTGCCACATTCCTCCTCTCTGCTGCTGCTCCCTGTAGGTGTCTACACCGGTCAGTGAAGGGTCAGAGACAAAATTGTACCTAATTACTTGCTTTTACTCCAGTGTCTCACAATGAGTAAAATAAAACCGATGTTCTCTATCTCTTTTGTACTTGAAAGGCAAACAAGAGGGAACAGGAGGAAAAGGCATCCCTACACCTCCATGTTTTAGTTTTTTGATGAGTGAGGGCTGTAACTACACTTGTTAAAACTATTTACTTTGAGATTATTTCTAAATGAGAAGTCAGATTTGTAGCTCTGGTGAAAATTTCCACACATTTCAGGTTTGTTTTTGGTTTTGTTTTTGTTTGTATTGTTTGTTTGTTTGTTTTTCAAAACAATGCAAAAGAACATCTATCTATCTCTGACGGGTAACTGAACTGAGGGGAAAAAAAACCCCAATCAGTTCACTGAAAAATGTAAACTTTCTCTGAAAAATGTAAACACCACAATCTTTGTTTTTGTCATTTACCAAAATTTTCCCTAGAGACAGTGTTCACTGACAATTCATCTCCTTTTTCCCAAATTGCGACCACTTGTCCAAGTGGGGAAGTAGAACAAAACCTATTTGCAGGAAAAAAAAAAAAAACAACAAACACAACAGAAATTACAACACTGTCTAGGACTTGATAGTCTCACCTTCAACTTACCTTCTCAAAATACCTCCTAAGAGGGAAGCATTGAGGCATTCTGGTGGTGAAAGGCGCCTCTTCACCTCTGCAATGGTCACTTTGTACTTGGAAGTGGAGCTGAGTAGAGATAAGCGACCGGGAACAGAGCAGAACAGGTCGGTGGGGTTAACAACACAGGTGCCACCTACAAACCAAAAAGCACGTTAGAGCAGGGGAAACCTCATATTCCATGTTTTGATAAATTCAGTCGTGAAGAACAATTCTGTTGTTTATTTGTGGTTGGTTTTGTTGGTTTTGTTTGGGTTTTCAGAGTATTTTGGGGTGGTGGTTTTAGCTTTTGTTTTGTTTTCAATTATTGCATCATGTTGCTTTGAGAAAGATGAACAGATTGAAATTTCAGTCATGGAAAAGTGAACTAATAGATCTGATGGGCTTTACAGTCAAATTAGATCATTATGGATACCTCATTTGATTGCAAAGTCATCAAAAATTATTTATTGTCGGCCTTGTATCTAGCATGATTAATAACATAAGATTAAACCAGATTTTAAAACATGGAGTTGGTGAAAAATTCAGGACATTTATTCTGATGAGAAATGTACATTTTAACTCACACAACAGTGTTTAGGATAACGAAGATGCAACAGCACTATAAGTTTGCAGTGATTTGCAGCCAGAATGGTTTTCCACACCTCTGAACTCTCATATGCTCCTTCTAAAGTCAGGTCAAATCCTCAGCTGATGTTAATGATTGAATTCTATTGAGCTACACCAGTTTATGTCAGGTTAGTTCTGGAATTGTTTATTTCTTGAAAGTGGCAATTACTTAGTCTGGGTCTAAAACTGCTGAATGATCACCAAACCTTTCAATGGAGACTGTAATCAATAACTCCTCAGGCAAAATTGAGCTTTTAACTAAAAGTTAATATGTGGGAGAAAAACAGAGCAAACTTTCTCTGCAACTGGTCCAAGAGGATTCCACGAATTCCCAGGAAAAAAAGCAAAACAAAACAACACACACAAAAAACTTAAGAAGTAACACATTATACCACCAAGTGCAAAGCACTTTTCTTTGACCTGCCTTCTCCAACCTGACTACAATGAAAAAATTCTGTGGAAGAAATAAATCTTACCACTGCATGCACAATTCTTCCCTGGAGGAAAGATGAGAAAAAAGAATGAGCTGCATGTGACAGTGATATAAAATACTATATAATTCAATGCGCTACTAGAAGGAGTTCAGGTGGTTTCTGTGAGGATAATGATATAAAAGCCTTACAGCAGAATGAATCTGTGCTCATCATTAGTGTTTCAAGTAAAGATACTGTATTTTTAAAATTACCACAATTTTTTTTAATTTTTTAATTTCCTGTGAACATCCAAATCATTTTTATACTGCAAGAACTCACTTTATCATGCTTAAAAATTTTAGTTTGTAATCTGAATTCTGTAATGTGAATAGAATAGAATAGAATAGAATAGAATAGAATAGAATAGAATAGAATAGAATAGAATAGAATAGAATAGAATAGAATAGAATAGAAATCATTATTTTTAAAAGCATTTTAGACAAAATCCTAACACCTTCACTATCTTATCCCACACATAATCCCTCTTAAAATTAAGGTGACTATGCATGTTCCAGTTGTAGCAGAGACAGAGGAATATAACTGAAGGATGAAATTTCATTAAGGGCAGACTATTACTCGCGTACATAAGGCAAACAGAATTTCTTTCCAAATATTTCAGCTCTTGAAGGTATATTTAAACATTTGTGCTGACAGCAAAACCAGAAAAGAACATCTCTTGGTATAAATCCCAGATGGGTGAGATCCTGACTCAGTACAGCGGGATATCTTATGATTTTTCTAATTATGCTACAGGATAGATATTAGTGTCCATTTCTCAGACAGAATATAGAGACAAATCATGCATCACCAAACATATAGACACATCAAGCACACTTATGTGCATTTGTGCACAGCTCAAAGCTACAGTTCATGAGCTCATATGCTCAAATACAGAAATCTGATGCCACATGCCAGAAATGTTTTGGGTTTTTTTTGTTGCTGTTGTTGTTTTGGTGTTTTCTTTTGTTTTTCATATCTGACGCAGGGCTACACAGAGACTTATAAATATTTTCAATCAACATTTTCAAACTTCTGGCTTGTTAGGTACATTTGTGAAGAGTGTTAACATGAAGTAGATTTGTTTGTTTGTCATCTTCTGTCACACAAAACATATACACGTGTACATATATATGTGTCAAAAAAACAGTAGCAATGTGTACATATTTATTTACTTGAATAAGTCTGTAATTTTTATAATGAGACTGTACTGAAATCAGTGTCATATTAAAGTTTATCTTCTTGACAGGTTAAGCCAGCATGGGCACCATTTATGTAAGATAAATAATTGTTCCTTAAATTCAAAAACCTGTTACCCTGCAGCTGTTCCTACCCTAACCAGAATTTGCTCCAACATTTCTTATTACTATTTAGTAGAAGTTTGTTTACAGTGTAAAAGTGTTTAAAAATATCATGCCTGTGTAACAAGATCTTAAACACAGCAATTCCAGGTAAGGTAGGTATGGGTTAAAAGTAGAGGAAAACAACAAGTCTAAGTAATTTGCTTTCCAGAAACATGGAGAGCAAGTTTCAAATTACAAGAAGGTAAAATCTGTTGCATATAATTATTTCAATATATTAATAATTCATTGACACAGCAACAGAGAGCTGTGTGGTGCTTTCTAGACGAAACTATATCTTTACCACAAACTGTGTGCAGTTTTGAAGGCATGGATCTCCTACCATAAACACCACCTTGGAGAGGGAATGGATGAAGTCCTGGCCTTTACATCAAGTGGTAAACAGAAAAAAGGATAACAGTAAACAAAGGAAGGGCTGTTGGGAAGAGAAACCAAAGGTTAAGTGCAACCACACTAAAAGACGAAGGATTAAGTTTCTTGCCAAACACATCCACTTTGTGTATTTCTTCCCCCATATTATGATTAGAGTGGAGACATGATTTTATGAAGAAGTGCAGCTCAATAAGGAGAGGACAAGGTATGTTTTAAGTTGTGCTGAACAGCAGTGGCAATAACCAACTTTTCTTTCCCATTAACTCGATGTTGCTGCAGGTGCTGTTGTAAAAGTCAGTGCTTGTTCAACTGTCAAGGTGATCTTCTCTTAACAAGGTATTTGAGAGGTGGGATGCTAACAGACACCAGATGAAGAAGCAGAAGAAAATTAAAAAAAAAAAAATGGAATGGAAATAATGCCTTTCCATGAGCCTAGCAGTTCAACCTGGAGATCCCTACTGCTCTTAGCAGCTTTTATTTGCTTTAGAAAACTTTACAGACTGTCTTCTGGTGCCAGGATACATAAGATACCATCAGCAGCTCATCAGATGAAGAACCCCACACGTAGTCACGGCAAAATAATAAGCCCATCAGTGTACATAAAGAAGGGAAACCTGTGGCTGTTGCTCCCTGACTAGTTACCCACCCCATCAGTCCCAATGCAAGGCTAGGAAAAAGAAAATGAGAGCAGCCAGAAGGTGAGATAACTGGTAGGATCATCCAGCAGATTGCCTCAGCAACTTCATGCTCCAAGTACCATGTGAAATGGGTCTGTGAATGTTAAAAAGACTCTTTTTGGGACAACTGTTTATTTGCACGGAGAAGTGATTACGTGGCCTGATCTGAAGTCGTCTGTTACCATAAGGTACTGTGTTAGAGATGACTGTAAGTGGTGGCAGTTGTGCTGTTGCAGCCACGGACGTCTAAAGGCACAAGCAAGAAGGTTTAGATAAATGGAAAAATATATTTTATATAGCAACTGATAGATTTCAGGGAAAAAAAAAAAGCAAAAAAAAAAGCTTTCAGGCACACAAATCCTTCTTCAGGGCTTCTCTTTTATCCAACTCTATTCAATTACTTCTTTCTTCATGACACAGTTTTACTCTCTGATCTGTCATCTTCATGTTGATTTCAAGAAATACAATTGTTCGAAAGGAAAAGGATAGGAAAGGAAGATATATACTTTGTGCAGCAGACCCCATTTAGGTGAAAGACCTGGGGTCCAGTATTGCCACATACTAGATCATCTCAGCTACTGAATCACCTCGGGAGATTACTGTCAAGGGATCTGAGGGTGAAGAGTAACAAAAGACTATGTTCATTTTTGCTAGCTTACTTTTGAGGCTCAATCCTTTTCCTTCTATCTGAGTGGTTCATACTCACTACAATGTACTCCTTTGTGTGAACTGTGCTTTCACTTTTTTTTTTTCCCCAAACCCAGGATGAACAAAAGTTAGGCTATGTGATACTGCAAAAGGTAGTAATAGTAAATATTGTGAGAATATTTTCCCTTCCTTATTCCTGCCTCCCCATTAAATAGCACAAATGACTGCAAAATGCCAACACAAGCTGATGATGGGTTGTGTAGATGACAGCAGAAAGAACAACAGAACCATACTCTAACCCAACAGTCTTGTCAACACAGTTGAAGTCCCAATAATGCACAATGCAAAAAGAGCTTGGTGTGTTTTGATTGTAGGTCTCCCTTTGTATAGATGAAGAAGACAATAGGGTGGCTGGAATGAGATAATTTATTCTGATTTAGTTATGCGCTTGGGCATCTGCTGAAATGTAAGTCTCCCTGACGCCCTCAGAATTTAAGTATTCATGCATCTTTTCGTTGACAAAATCTGTATTCTCATGTGTTATGGTTTTCTCAAGTATTCTCTCACTTTATTAGAAATGAGAGAGAGACATATTAGTTGATGTCACTGAATGATTTTTACACTTTAAACACAAATATTTTTTAAGATGCATGTCTGTAATTTTGTACAGTTACATCCTTACACTCTGTAAGGTCACTTCTTATTTGTTAATTATAACAGCTGCAATACGATGAGTATCTTATATTCATTCAAAAAGAGGTTCTCCCTTTTTCCAAGATATTCACTCATAAATGTAATGCAGTTATGGAAGGAAACATTGTAATATACTGGTGAAAACAGCACAGAAATTCTGTGACAACAGTGCAGAAGTACTGTTTATTTTGTTTTTCAGGATATATGTATGTTCATGTGCTTGTGTACATTATAAATGTAAGCATGCATGAGTGCCTGCAGATTAATCTTTTATAAAATATTAATAACATGCTATGCTTTTTATTAGTCTATTATTTATATCTACAGGTGTTGTTACTAGGAGTCTCCAGTTTATAGTATATTTTCTACTCTGTTCTGAAATTCTGGCAAGTTTGCAGTATGTTACAAAATGAAGACATGAAAATCTACCTCTCGTCAGCTTTCTTTTTCCCTTGAAAGCCGCAAATTTAAGCAAGCAGTTAACTGTATAGAGTTTATCAGTATTATTTAATCCCATGTTCAGTTCCCAAAGGTCCATAAGCAATTTAAAATCTTATCCAAATTATCCTCACATGACCCAGTCAGAAATCTCAGGAACTAAATATTCAAAATTCTAAAACTCATTTACATTTGTCAGGAAAAAATACTAAGTACTGTTTTTTTTTTTTTCCCTAGGTTTTGTTGTTGTTGTTTCACTAACATGTACAAACTTTGCATAGTGTAAGTAGTCGTGTAAACCAG